>NW_025746914.1:52500-80086 GCF_021184085.1 Oncorhynchus gorbuscha
TAGCTACTTAGCTAGCTACATAGCCGTCTTTGTATCAAAGATAATTGTGTAGTCTAGAGCGATTTTCTAGGTTCGCTAGCCATCTATTGTCGTTCTTTTAACGCAACGTAACGTAAACAACACTGCTAGCTAGCCTGCTAGCCCCCGAATAGCAACACTGCAGAAACTATTACACTCAACGGAACGACTTGATTAGTGTAGTGTCAACAACGCAGCCACTGCCAGCTGGCCTACTTCAGCAGTACTGTATCATTTTAATCATTTTAGTCAATAAGATTCTTGCTACGTAGCTTAACTTTCTGAACATTCGAGAAGTGTAGTCCACTTGTCATTCCAATCTCCTTTGCATTAGCGTAGCCTCTTCTGTAGCCTGTCAACTATGTGTCTGTTTATCCCTGTTCTCTCCTCTCTGCACAGACCATACAAACGCTCCACACCGCGTGGCCGCGGCCACCCTACTCTGGTGGTCCCAGCGCGCACGACCCACGTGGAGTTCCAGGTCTCCGGTAGCCTCTGGAACTGCCAATCTGCGGTCAACAAAGCAGAGTTCATCTCAGCCTATGCCTCCCTCCAGTCCCTCGACTTCTTGGCACTGACGGAAACATGGATCACCACAGACAACACTGCTACTCCTACTGCTCTCTCTTCGTCCGCCCACGTGTTCTCGCACACCCCGAGAGCGTCTGGTCAGCGGGGTGGTGGCACCGGGATCCTCATCTCTCCCAAGTGGTCATTCTCTCTTTCTCCCCTTACCCATCTGTCTATCGCCTCCTTTGAATTCCATGCTGTCACAGTTACTAGCCCTTTCAAGCTTAACATCCTTATCATTTATCGCCCTCCAGGTTCCCTCGGAGAGTTCATCAATGAGCTTGATGCCTTGATAAGCTCCTTTCCTGAGGACGGCTCACCTCTCACAGTTCTGGGCGACTTTAACCTCCCCACGTCTACCTTTGACTCTTTCCTCTCTGCCTCCTTCTTTCCACTCCTCTCCTCTTTTGACCTCACCCTCTCACCTTCCCCCCCTACTCACAAGGCAGGCAATACGCTCAACCTCATCTTTACTAGATGCTGTTCTTCCACTAACCTCACTGCAACTCCCCTCCAAGTCTCCGACCACTGCCTTGTATCCTTTTCCCTCTCGCTCTCATCCAACACCTCCCACACTGCCCCTACTCGGATGGTATCGCGCCGTCCCAACCTTCGCTCTCTCTCCCCCGCTACTCTCTCCTCTTCCATCCTATCATCTCTTCCCTCCGCTCAAACCTTCTCCCACCTATCTCCTGATTCTGCCTCCTCAACCCTCCTCTCCTCCCTCTCTGCATCCCTTGACTCTCTATGTCCCCTATCCTCCAGGCCGGCTCGGTCCTCCCCTCCCGCTCCGTGGCTCGATGACTCATTGCGAGCTCACAGAACAGGGCTCCGGGCAGCCGAGCGGAAATGGAGGAAAACTCGCCTCCCTGCGGACCTGGCATCCTTTCACTCCCTCCTCTCTACATTTTCCTCCTCTGTCTCTGCTGCTAAAGCTACTTTCTACCACGCTAAATTCCAAGCATCTGCCTCTAACCCTAGGAAGCTCTTTGCCACCTTCTCCTCCCTCCTGAATCCTCCGCCCCCTCCCCCCTCCTCCCTCTCTGCAGATGACTTCGTCAACCATTTTGAAAAGAAGGTCGACGACATCCGATCCTCGTTTGCTAAGTCAAACGACACCGCTGGTTCTGCTCACACTGCCCTACCCTGTGCTCTGACCTCTTTCTCCCCTCTCTCTCCAGATGAAATCTCGCGTCTTGTGACGGCCGGCCGCCCAACAACCTGCCCGCTTGACCCTATCCCCTCCTCTCTTCTCCAGACCATTTCCGGAGACCTTCTCCCTTACCTCACCTCGCTCATCAACTCATCCCTGACCGTTGGCTACGTCCCTTCCGTCTTCAAGAGAGCGAGAGTTGCACCCCTTCTGAAAAAACCTACACTCGATCCCTCCGATGTCAACAATTACAGACCAGTATCCCTTCTTTCTTTTCTCTCCAAAACTCTTGAACGTGCCGTCCTTGGCCAGCTCTCCCGCTATCTCTCTCTGAATGACCTTCTTGATCCAAATCAGTCAGGTTTCAAGACTAGTCATTCAACTGAGACTGCTCTCCTCTGTATCACGGAGGCGCTCCGCACTGCTAAAGCTAACTCTCTCTCCTCTGCTCTCATCCTTCTAGATCTATCGGCTGCCTTCGATACTGTGAACCATCAGATCCTCCTCTCCACCCTCTCCGAGTTGGGCATCTCCGGCGCGGCCCACGCTTGGATTGCGTCCTACCTGACAGGTCGCTCCTACCAGGTGGCGTGGCGAGAATCTGTCTCCTCACCACGCGCTCTCACCACTGGTGTCCCCCAGGGCTCTGTTCTTGGCCCTCTCCTATTCTCGCTATACACCAAGTCACTTGGCTCTGTCATAACCTCACATGGTCTCTCTTATCATTGCTATGCAGACGACACACAATTAATCTTCTCCTTTCCCCCTTCTGATGACCAGGTGGCGAATCGCATCTCTGCATGTCTGGCAGACATATCAGTGTGGATGACGGATCACCACCTCAAGCTGAACCTCGGCAAGACGGAGCTGCTCTTCCTCCCGGGGAAGGACTGCCCGTTCCATGATCTCGCCATCACGGTCGACAACTCCATTGTGTCCTCCTCCCAGAGCGCCAAGAACCTTGGCGTGATCCTGGACAACACCCTGTCATTCTCAACTAACATCAAGGCGGTGGCCCGTTCCTGTAGGTTCATGCTCTACAACATCCGCAGAGTACGACCCTGCCTCACACAGGAAGCGGCGCAGGTCCTAATCCAGGCACTTGTCATCTCCCGTCTGGATTACTGCAACTCGCTGTTGGCTGGGCTCCCTGCCTGTGCCATTAAACCCCTTCAACTCATCCAGAACGCCGCAGCCCGTCTGGTGTTCAACCTTCCCAAGTTCTCTCACGTCACCCCGCTCCTCCGTTCTCTCCACTGGCTTCCAGTTGAAGCTCGCATCCGCTACAAGACCATGGTGCTTGCCTACGGAGCTGTGAGGGGAACGGCACCTCAGTACCTCCAGGCTCTGATCAGGCCCTACACCCAAACAAGGGCACTGCGTTCATCCACCTCTGGCCTGCTCGCCTCCCTACCACTGAGGAAGTACAGCTCCCGCTCAGCCCAGTCAAAACTGTTCGCTGCCCTGGCCCCCCAATGGTGGAACAAACTCCCTCACGACGCCAGGACAGCGGAGTCAATCACCACCTTCCGGAGACACCTGAAACCCCACCTCTTTAAGGAATACCTAGGATAGGTTAAGTAATCCCTCTCACCCCACCCCCCCTAAGTTTTAGATGCACTATTGTTAAGTGACTGTCCCACTGGATGTCATAAGGTGAATGCACCAATTTGTAAGTCGCTCTGGATAAGAGCGTCTGCTAAATGACTTAAATGTAATGTAAAGGTCAGCTGTCCTCTTATCAATTGGCAGTTTATATAATGATCGCCAACAGCCTTTTGGAGAGGCACCTGGACCAAGCACATCCGCCCACCTCGTCGATTTTACCCCTTCCAGGGAAGAGGCATGGGACACCTTTACACATATTCTGTACATGGCCTTCTTTCCCACCTCCTTGAACTCCCCCAGCTCCGGGGTATCGAAGGAAAGCAGCGTCCCCACGTCCTCTTCAAATGCCCCCATCGCAGCACTAACAATCAGTGCAGGGAACACATAATCCAGACCCTCCTTCCACCGATCAGAATTGGAAGTGTCAGTCACATACTGCAGATGAAGCACTGGCAAGGAATCGCAGACCTTATCGACGACCTTCCTCAGTAGGCGAGATGATCGGATCCCCGCTCTTTCTCCCAGCTCCTCCAATCTGCTCCTGCTCCGCATCAGATGACCCAGCTTGGTACACCCCACGCCTAACAGGCATGAACATAGGCTAGCTGAACCCAGAACATGGGACTGGATGTTGTGAAAAAGAGGCTCTTCAAAAAGCCACATCCATGGTGGCGTGCAGGCCTTACGGGACTTGACAAAGACTCTCCAAGCCTGCATAACAGACTCATAAAATGGAGTCAGGCCAGTAAAATCACTCCCCTCCAGCTTTAAGAGGAAAAGATGCTTGTCTAAGCCCAAACAGCCCACTCTCCTCATCAATATGTAGGCTGTTTCGACCCAGCTAGAACAGTCTCTGTACAACAATCTCTGGGCTGCTTGGAGCCTGAAAACCGTGATCCTAGAGGAAATGTCCACCAGGCCTTGCCCACCCTCGTGCAGTGGCAGGTACAGGGCTGCAGCTTTAATCCAGTGTTGTCCAGACCAGAAGAAATTGACAAGGGTCCTCTGAAGCTCTTGTATCAGACCCTTTGGCGGCTGTAAAATCATTAGTCTGTGCCACAGGGTAGAAGCAGCAAGATTATTAGCTACCAGGACCCGTCCCCTATAAGACAGCTGGGGCAACACCCATTTCCACCTTGACAATCTGGCACACACTTTCTCCGCTACACCCTCCCAGTTCTTTTTCTGAAAGACATCGGAGCCTAGAAAAACCCCCAAAGTCTTCATTCCATCTTTGCCCCACTGAAGCCCCCCTGGTAACCGTGGAGTGGAACCCGTTTGAAGCTGACCTGCCCACAGCGCTTCACTCTTTCCCCAATTGACTCTAGCTGAGGAGGCCCCCTCATAAAACTTTAAAGTGTTTGAGAGAACCTTAACATCCTCACCCCCTGTAATAAAAACTATCACGTCATCTGCGTACGCAGACAGTGCTATCGTGAGACCCTTCATTACACCTGGCACAAAGAAACCAGTAAGCTTCGCTCTTAAAAAACAAAGCATTGGTTCAATCGCACTATATAACTGCCCTGAAATTGGGCATCCCTGCCATATCCTTGAGGGAAGCGAAACGAGACCTAATCAAGCCACCCTTCACTCTTTCATGCAGAAACGACCTCAGTTCATGTCTCTTGTCCTGTAAGTTCATGACTAGTCCAGGGTCGTTCTGAGTGAGCAGCTTCAATTCAATAGATTTGATGTCCTGTTCAAGGGCCTTGATAGTCTCTCAGCGGTGCGATCAACAGTAAAATCCACTGTACAGTTCCAGTCACCCCCTAAAACCATACACCCCTCTTGGTCACACTGTCTTAAGGTTTCCTTTAGTTGATCAAATACAGCAATACGCTCTGTTCCCTCATTAGGAGCATAAACATAAAAAAAACATCCAATCTCTGTTGTAGATACCACAGTCACCCCTAAGCCTGAGGAAAACAAGATTGCCACCCCAGCACCGAAATTAGTACCATGACTGAGTACATGCTGCCCCTCCCACCACATACTCCAGTCAACCTCATTTTCCTCATCGCTATGTATCTCCTGTAAGAAAACTACATTAAGCCTTTTCTATTTTATTACTTCTAATACCCAAGCCCTCTTATTCCTGTCCCTTCCCCCATTAATATTGAGAGAACCTACCCTTAGTGCCTCCATGTAGAAAAGAGAAGAGAAAAGCAGAAGAAACCACAGAGAAACCAAAGAGAAAAAAGACACCCTATGAAGCATGATCATCATCATTATTTTTTTTTCTTCGCTTAACCTGAACACATTTCCCACCACCTTTTGCTGAGGGAGAGAGAGAGGGATATGTATCCAGAGGACAGATAAAACATTTAATATATCTGCACACATCATACAGATGGGAGTATTTTACCTGGGACAGTAGAGATGACATCATCACTATCTGTGGTCTTTTCAGCAGTATCTAATTCAGTAGGAGATGAACATCCTCTTTTAGTTTATTAAATAACCCATCATCATCATCAGACAGCAGTAGGATTCAAATCAAATTCCTCATCAATCACTAATATCACAAATACCAGGAGAATGAATCAGGTTTGATATTAACTTTAATATCATCACAGATCTTGTGAACTTATTCAGATTATAGGAACATAACAAGAACACATACCTGAGAATGTGGAGGTGAAGTTAATGGAGATCTTCATGTTTCCCTTTTCAGTCAGTGTGCACGTCCACTTCCTGTTGTTGTCCTCCTTCTGGAGTGTCACAGTCAGAGTGATGTCACAGGAAGAATCCCGTGTGACCTGGGCTTTAGTACCTGTTTTAGGGCCCCAGCTGAGACTAAATCCTGACCAGCACGTTCCATGTTGCGTATCGGTGAGCAGAGAACACCGTAATGTCATTTTAACATTAGGCTTCAGATCTGTCACTGCTGTGGTAGAGGAGACGAGAAAGAGAAAAAGGTATACAGTATTTGTTGGTTGTTTTCACATTACATATGATTATTAACACCACACTTATACACAGTGACATTTACACTCTGATTTAAACAGTAATACTCACTAGTTAGAACAGACAGATGAACAGGAGCATCACCTCCATGTTTTGGTCCATTCTCTGTAAGGTATTGTTGACAGGTGTAGAGTCCAACATCCTCAGCCCTGACATTGCTAACATGTAGAGAACAGTTAGACCCTAAACTCAGTCTCTCTGCTCTCTCTTTCTGGTCAACTTTGATCTTCCCCAATGTGACCTCTTCAATAGTACCAGTAGATCCATCTCTGTAATAGATCCATGTAGTAGAGGAGCAGTCTGGATGAACCACATTGTTACACGGCAGACTGACATTATCTCCCACTCTGGAGAACATAGAGAGAGTTTCTCCACTGACACCTGGAAGGAGTATGACATCAGATAATTATTAACTGGTAATACAGATGACATTATATTTCATAGGTTTTCTTATTGATATTCTTCAGTGTGAATAATAGTGTAATATACTGTCTATTATATAATAGTGAAGATAAGAGTAAACAGATACACAACAGAAATGTTATCATAATATTAGTCAAATGTAAACTGAACTAGTTTGGCCGTGTGAAATGAACGTGTTCTATGATCTCTAATGACATATTCTTACTCTCTCTCCTCTGTCTTACCTGTTAGCAGGTACAAAACGGTCACAAGCAATCCCAAAAATGATTGAGGGACATCAGCCATGATCCCCTCTCTCTCTCTCAGGTCTGTCTCTGTGTCTATCTCTCTCTCTGTCTCTCTGTCTCTCTCCGCTCTGTTTCTGTCTCTTTCCTCTTTCAGAGTGTCTCAGCGCTATGAGTTTCTCACCATACAGCAGCATCTCTATTCATCACTATAGCATCACTTCCTCAATGTGGTCATGGTTTTAATCTAGTTTCTGACACCTTGGTGAGAATCCTCCAGCTCACCAGCAGTTGAAGGATGTCATGACTGTCCTGATCAGGTCAGGTTACAGGAGAACACAACCCTACAGATTATCTCTCAAACCCAACAGAGGAGGAGAGATCTAGGGGTCTGAAGATGTGGGGGTTTTATGGCCCCTCACTCCCCTGGTAAATCTCAGGCTACAGACAAATTGCTTTGTCCTGTTACTATGGAGAACCAGCCTCAGAACATTAAACATGAAATAAGGGGACTTTGGAACAATGGTTTTTTACTTCAGCCACAATGGTGGTCATGACGATAGATGGAATATGAAAATGTATGTCATTTTTGTTCTGTTATTAAAGGTTAATAGATGACGTTATTATGAAAACATTGTAATGTGAAGGGTTTTCCTAGTATATGTCTGATGTTTATACATTGCACGTTGTATGGAAAATATAAAAATCAAAGAGAATGTTTTGGGGAAGATGAAATGTTAAGGTAGTCTAAAATTGGATTTGAGTAAAATCTGGACCTTGCCTCATTAACTTGGTACGCCCAGAGAATTGCCCTAAAGGCGGCTACGCCCACTTCTGACCCAAGGGCATAATACCTGTGAGTATAGAATTTACATGAGGACTAAGTGACCCCAGCTGCAGCAGGGCCTGAAAAAGTCAACGAACCCAGAACGCAACGCAAGCTTGAGGACAAAGAAATATTTTTCTACCCAAGCTACGGATGAGTAGCTGTGTCTAAGCGGGTGAATTCAAGTTGAACCACCTAGATACCATCGAATCGTGGTATCTAAAGGGTTTCATTCCTATGCTGTGAGCTCTGAGCTACAGAGCTGTCTGTCCTCAGAAGACCACTTCCAGAGAAAAGGGTGAGGGTACAGACTCCTAAGCCAAAAAGGACACTGACACCGGGAGGACGAGCAGGGAGGTGCGCAGGAGAAGTGCGTCATCGAACAGCTGAACGGTCCACGCAGAGAATCCTCGGAGATCATCCCCACGTAATTACATCATTATATTCTGACCCATAAGAGCGGCAGTTTGGGGCAAGGCTAGGGTTAGAATAGCATAGCTGACAAATTCACCCAAATGTATATTTCTCTTGTGTACTTTATTTTTTCTCTCTCTTTTGAAATTCGACGTTCAGAACGAGATTGTTAGAGGCAACTGGTTAATTAGCAGCTGTTGTAAAATTGATATTCTGATACTCTTTGAGTTGATTTGGGAAATAGAAACTGAATAAAAAAATAGTTTTCCCATGGTGCCCCAGGTTAATGAGTGAATAATTGCTTGATTCAGTTAATCACGTAATTAGAAACTTGTAATCATTCGATGAGCAACAGTCGTCACATTAACTAATACAACGTCACGACACGGCCTTCTTCACATATATAAGAGTCTGTATTAGTGATGCAGGGATTTGGCATTAATGTGGTCATATTCAAGTGGTGGTCGGTGCCGTTTAATTGGATGATTCATTCATATTCCAGTCACCCAGCTCAGTGTAACATTGATAAGTTTAGGATACTACATGATACTAGAATGAATACACCCCTGATCATAGGCAAATACAGGCAGGTCACATTCATCGTAGCCATAAACAAACAGCATGATCACTTTGCTTGTTAATTCCTTCTCACATCTACACTCTCCTCCTCTCACCTTTACCCTTCGCTTGTGGGATCCAGTACAAAACACCTCATCTGTCTGTGACCAGACGACAAAACACTTCCAAGCCAAACCTTCATATCGTAACCGCTGACAATTTGTCAGTTCATGCTGCAAGAGCTCTGATAGGTTGGCGGACATCTTTCGGAAGTTGTCATAGTTACTGTGGAAGAGGGTGAGTACGATAAGCCTCTTAGGTTTTGTATGGAAGTCAATGTGCCCAGAGGAGGGTGGAAACTAGCTGTGCTCCAGCTACACCATGGTGCTACCTACCCTATAGAGTGCTGTTGAAGCTACTGTAGACCTTCATTACAAAACAACTGGTGACGTGAATATTTTTAGTTTAGTTGTATCTAAAAATATTTACTTTTTCATTAGTGTTTTATGAAATTCACAATTCCTCCCCTTGCTCCTCTGACGAGGCTCCACTGTCATATTCATTTGAATGGTTAATCAGACTTGGCATTTCTCCACTCCTCTCATTCTGTGTACATCCTAATTGTATCTAAATAGTTTACAGGACGGAAATAAGTCAAATGACATAGTCAAGTGACATAGTCAACACGTCAACATGACATATCAGTATAATCAAGTCTCTTGTCTCTCCAGTATTTGAAGTCATTCAGAGATGCTGCTGCCACATTATTGGCACTTCCTACAACTCCCTCCCAAGGCCTTCAAAGTGCTCCTGCACAACCACCAGTCCTCTGAACAAGTGTCTAACCCCTACACAGTAACAGTAATATCTGAGGAGTTCAATGTAACACACTGCACTACCAGACACCACAGATCGTTCACAAGAGCTCTCAAACTATGCAAATGGTTTTCTCCCTCACTAAAGACATTTAATATGACTATTTATTGATTTGGTGGTGTGTCTATTTGTTGTGTGACTTTTGATGACCCACTGTCCGTATATTAAGGCAGATTCTACCTGTTTGTGTATGACATCACATTGTATGTATGTTTCTGCATATGTACCAATATGTTGTAAACCTGTCAAGGACTGAAGTGGACAACCAATCACGCTCCTGTAATACCAGGGTATATTCCTCTTACCAGCTTATTGAAGCAGCATATAACTGTGTTTGTAAAGAATCAGTATAAAAAAGGACAGATGATTGAATTTCAAATGTTAGAGAGGTGAATGTAACTACAACCAATGATGTAGATGTACACAGAATATTGAATATTAATGTATATGTCTGCAACTGGTCCTTCTTTTAGTGGTTATTTCAGCTCAAACCACTTCTGTTTTTCTGAGACTGAGCAGAGAGAGAGAAATAAGTCATAGTGATGGGTTGTCTTTACATATTACCACAGAATATTATCTCACCCTAAAAATAACATATCTAGTCATTTCACACCTTCAAAAGAAGTAGAAACAACACAAAGATACCGCAGAAACCGTGGCCTGTATTGTTTCTATGGGGATTGACATCGAGACACTGTTTTAGGCTTTTTACTAGATCGTCTACAGCTATGGATTGAAATTACTTTTTCGTAGCTGTCACGCCTTGGTCATTGTATCTTGTGTTTTTGTTATATGTTTGGGTAGGCCAGGGTGTGACATGGGTTTATATGTTGTATTTCGTATTGGGGTTTGTATTAATTGGGAGTGTGTATTAGTAGGGGTGTGTCTAGTTAGGCTTGGCTGCCTGAGGCGATTCCTACTTGGAGTCAGCTGATTCTAATTGTCTCGGATTGGGAACCGTATTTAGGTAGCTTGAGTGAGCGTTGTATTTCGTGGGTGATTGTACCTGTCTTAGTGTTAGTCACCAGATAGGCTGTATTAGTTTCACTCGTTTGTTGTTTTTGTATTTTCAGTTATTTCATGTACCGCATTATTCTTCATTAAAAGTCATGAGTAACCTACACGCTGCATTTCGGTCTGACTCACTTCAAACAACAGAAGAACTACATTACAGAATCACCCACCACGATTCACAGACCGAGCAGCGTGTGAACTGGCAGGATCTGAAGGTGGACGTTATGGACAACAGAAGCAAGGATTATACGACGTGGGAAGAAATCGACAGGTGGGCGGCCGACCCAGAGCGAGTGCAGGAGCCCGCCTGGGATTCCCTACAGCAATGCGAAGAGGGCTATACACGTATGGAATCGAGAAGGAAAGCATTGCTATACAGAGCGAAAACCGAAGGTAAAGGGGGAAAGCGCAGAGAGAGAGTGGCTGAGTCAGAGAATAGACCTCAGCCTACTCTCCCTGTTAATCGTGAAGAGCAGTTGCAATGGGAGAGACTGCATCATTTGGAGATTTGGACATGGGAGGAGGAATTAGACGGTCAAGGACCCTGGGAGGAGCCGGGAGAATATCGCCGTCCCAAGGAGGAAATAGAAGCTGCTAAAGCGGAGAGGCGCATGTATGAGGAGGCAGCACGGCGACGCGGTTGGAAACCGGAAAGTCACCCCCCAAAAAATATTGGGGGGAGGCTAAAAGGGAGAATAGTTATGCTAGGTAGGAAACCTGCGCATACTCCCTGTGCTCACCGTTGGGCTAGAGAGACCGGTCAGGCACCGTGTTATGCTATGGAGCGCACGGTGTTTCCAGTGCGGGTGCAGAGCCAGCTGCGACACATACCAGCCCTTCCTATTGGCCGGGCTAGAGTGGGCATCGAGCCAGGTAAGCTTGGGCAGGCTCGGTGCTCAAGAGCTCCAGTGCGCCTGCACGGTCCGGTCTATCCAGAGCCACCTCTACACACCAGTCCTCCGGTAGCAGCTCCCCGCACCAGGCTTCCTGTGCGTGTCCTCGCGCCAGTACCACCAGTTCCAGCACCACGTACCAGGCCTCCAGTGCGCCTCGCCTGTTCAGCACAGCCAGAGCCTTTCTCCTCTCCTGCGCTGCCGGAGTCTCCTGTCTGTCCAGCGCCACCAGTGCTACCAGTCGGCCCAGCGCGTCCAGTGCGCCTCGCCTGTTCAGCGCAGCCAGAGCTTTTCTCCTCTCCTGCACTGTTGGAGTCTCCCGCCTGTTCAGCGCAGCCAGAGCCTTTCTCCTCTCCTGCGCTGCTGGAGTCTCCTGTCTGCCCAGCGCCGCCAGTTGGCCCAGCGTCACCAGTCTGCCAGGATCCACCAGAAGTGCCAGTCTGCCAGGATCCGCCAGAAGTGCCAGTCTGCCAAGATCTTCTAGATCGGCCAGACAACCTTAATCATCCAGGTCCACCAGCCAGCCAGGATTTACCGGAGCCTACTACCTGCCTGAGCTTCCTCTCAGTACTGAGCTTCCTTTCAGTACTAGGCTTCCTCTCTGTACTGGGCTCCCTCTCAGTACCGGGCTTCCCCTCAGTACTGGGCTGCTTCGGTCCCGGGCTGCCCCTCTGTCCCGGGCTGCCCCTCTGTCCCGGGCTGCCCCTCTGTCCCGAGCTGCCCCTCTATCCTGAGCTGCCCCTCTGTCCCGAGCTGCCCCTCTGTCCCGAGCTGCCCCTCTGTCCCGAGCTGCCCCTCTGTCCCGAGCTGCCCCTCGGTCCCGAGCTGCCCCTCGGTCCCGAGCTGCCCCTCGGTCCCGAGCTGCCCCTCGGTCCCGAGCTGCCCCTCAGTTATGTGGGGATCAGGGTGAGGACTATTAGGCCATGGTCGGCGGAGAAGGTGGATTATCCTAGGACGCGAAGGGGAGGAACTAGGACATTTATGGAGTGGGGTCCACGTCCCGAGCCAGAACCGCCACCATGGACAGACGCCCACCCGGACCCTCCCTATGCTCTTGAGGTGCGTCCCGGAGTCCGCACCTTAGGGGGGGGGGGGGGTTCTGTCACGCCTTGGTCATTGTATCTTGTGTTTTGTTATATGTTTGGGTAGGCCAGGGTGTGACATGGGTTTATATGTTGTATTTCGTATTGGGGTTTGTATTAATTGGGAGTGTGTATTAGTAGGGGTGTGTCTAGTTAGGCTTGGCTGCCTGAGGCGATTCCTACTTGGAGTCAGCTGATTCTAGTTGTCTCGGATTGGGAACCGTATTTAGGTAGCTTGAGTGCGCGTTGTATTTCGTGGGTGATTGTACCTGTCTTAGTGTTAGTCACCAGATAGGCTGTATTAGTTTCACTCGTTTGTTGTTTTTGTATTTTCAGTTATTTCATGTACCGCATTATTCTTCATTAGAAGTCATGAGTAACCTACACGCTGCATTTCGGTCTGACTCACTTCAAACAACAGACGAACTACATTACAGTAGCAGGTTAGGAGAACTTGCGTAGCAGGTTAGGAGAATTAGGATAAGGTTAGGAAAAGGGTTAGGGTTAGCTAAAATGCTCTCCAAACCTGCTGAGAAACGACACTTCCGTCAATAGCTGTACTCCTAGTTACAAACTGTTTTTCGCTGTTGAGTTTGATGTATATGTAAATATTTCCATTGTTATAAACGTGAATGTAACTGAAGTTAATGATGTACATAAACAGAATAATAAGTATGTCTATGTCTGCAACTGGTCCATCTTTCAGCGGTTATTTCAGCTCAGACCACTTCTGTTTTTCTGAGACTGAGCAGAGAGAGAAATAGATAATGAGAGAATGAGAGAGGAGAGGATAAGAGAGGAGAGAGGAGAGGAGAGTAGAGAAGATGAGAGGTGAGTACAGGAGAGAGCAGAGGAGAGAGAGAAGAATAAAACAGAGTAGAGGAGAGAGAGAGGAGATGAGAGTAGAGGAGAGTAGAGGAGAGATGAGGGCAGAGGAGAGAGGAATGTAGAGGAGAGGAGAGGAGAGGAGAGGAGAGGAGAGGAGAGGAGAGGAGAGGAGAGGAGAGGAGAGGAGAGAGAGGAGAGGAGAGGAGAGGAGAGGAGAGGAGAGGAGAGGAGAGGAGAGAGGAGAGCAGAGGAGAGAGGAGAGTATAGGATAGAGAATAGAGAGGAGGGGGAGAGGAGTGGAGAGAAGAGGAGGGTCGCTGAGAGAGTAGAGGAGGGGAGAGAGGAGAGTAGAGGAGAGATGAGGGAGGGAGGAGAGCAGAGGAGAGAGGACAGTAGAGGAGAGAGCAGAAGAGAAGAGAAGAGGAGAGCGAAGATTAGAGGAGAGAGTACAGGAGAGTGGAAATTAGAGTAGAGGAGGGGAGTGTAGAGGAGAAAGCAGAGTAGAGGAGAGAGGAGAGGAGAGGGGAGAGGAAAGAGTATAGGATGGGATAGGATAGCAGAATTGAAGAGAGAGGAGTGTAGAGCAGAGGAGTGGTCCTTCTGTAGCTCAGTTGGTAGAGCATGGCGCTTGTAACGCCAGGGTAGTGGGTTCGATTCCCGGGACCACCCAAACGTAGAATGTATGCACACATGACTGTAAGTCGCTTTGGATAAAAGCGTCTGCTAAATGGCATATATTATTATATTATTAGGAGTGGAGAGGAAAGAGGAGGAGAGAGGAGAGCTTGGCATATGAGAGGAGAGTAGAGTAGAGTAGAGTAGAGTAGAGTAGAGTAGAGTAGAGTAGAGTAGAGTAGAGTAGAGTAGAGTAGAGTAGAGTAGAGTAGAGTAGAGTGGAGAGTAGAGGAGAGAGGGGAGGAGATGAGAATAGAGGAGAGGAGAGAGGGGAGAGGAGTGAGGAGAGAGGGGAGAGGAGTGAGGAGAGGAGAGGAGAGAGGATAGGAGAAAGGGGATGAGCGAGGAGAGCAGAGTAAAAGAGAGAGTAGAGTAGAACTGAGTAGAGGAGAACAGAGCAGAGTAGAGGAGAGCAAAGAGTAGAGGAGAGGAGAACAGAGCAAAGAGTAGAGGAGAGGAGAACAGAGTAGAGGAGAGAAGAGGAGTGTAGAGGGGAGAGCAGAGTAGAGGAGAGTAGAGCAGAGTAGAGGAGAGGAGAGGAGAGGAGAGGAGAGGAGAGGAGAGGAGAGGAGAGGAGAGAGTAGTGGAGAGTGGAGAGGAGAGAGGAGAAGAGATGAGAGAGGAGAGCAGGGCAGATGAGAGGATAGTACAGGAGAGGGTAGAGTAGAGTAGAGGAGAGAGTAAAGCAGAGTAGTGGAGAGGGGAGAGTAGAGGAGAGAATAAGAGGAGAGGAGAGAGGAGAGCAGAGCAGAGCGAAGAGGACATAGGAGAGGAGAGCAGAGAGGTGAGGAGAGTATAGGAGAGATGAGAGAGGAATGGAGAGCAGAGGAGAGGAGAGAGAGGAGAGAAGAGGTGAGGAGAGTACAGGAGATTACAGGAGAGTAGAGGAGAGTTGAGCGGAGGACAGTAGAGTAGAGTAGAGTAGAGTAGAGGAGAGGAGAGGAGAGGAGAGGAGAGTAGAGTAGAGTAGAGGAGAGGAGAGGAGAGGAGAGGAGAGGAGAGGAGAGGAGAGGAGAGGAGAGGAGAGGAGAGGAGAGAAGTGTAGAGGGCAGAGTAGAGGAGAGAAAAGAGGACAGGATAACAGAGGAGAGAGGAGAGTAGAGTACAGAGGAGAGAGAGGAGAGTACAGTGTAGTACACTAAAGTAGAGCAGGGAGTTTATGTGTATATGTTCAGACTAGTGTCCTGAATGAAGACTCAGCACCATCTCCTTGTCTTCTTCTCTTCTACAGTGTTCTCACTTCTGTTATAAAAAACAATAAAAAATAAAAAACACTTGAAAAGAAATGTAAAGTTCATTTTCAGAGGAACAGACATGAAAAAAACATGAATAACATTCAACACTTGGTCAAGGGGTATGAATCCACTACTTGAGTTTAAAAATATATACAATTGAATTCCACTTTGAATAGCAGATGGTGTTTTTGCAGCTTCTACAGTGAGACTACAGGTGTGACTACAGGTGGGACTCTAGGTGGGAATACAGGTGGGACTACAGGTGGAACAACAGGTGGGACTACAGGTGAGACTACAGGTGGGACTACAGTTGGGACTACTGGTTAGACTACAGGTTAGACTACAGGTGACTACAGGTGGGACTACTTGTTAGACTACAGGTTAGACTACAGGTGAGACTACAGGTAATACTACAGGTGGGACTACTGGTTAGACTACAGGTTAGACTACAGGTAGGACTACAGGTGGGACTACAGGTGGGACTAAAGGTGTGTGTAACGGATCTCCTCATCCTCTTCTGAGGAGGAGTAGCGAGAAGGATCGGAGGACCAATGTGCAGGGTGGTAAGTGTTCATGATGTAATCTTTAATAAATCAAAATGAACACTGAAATACAAAACAATAAAGTGAATGAACGAAAACCGAAACAGTCCTGTCTGGCGACACACACAAAGACAGAAAATAAACACCCACAACTCAAAAGTGAAACCAGGCTACCTAAATATGATTCTCAATCAGGGACAACGATTGACAGTACCCAAAGTAAACTGCCTATTCCTCAGGACCAGATGCTAGAATATGCATATAATTGACAGCTTTGGATAGAAAACACTCTGACGTTTCCAAAAGTGCAACAGAACTGATGTTACAGGCGAAACTCAGATAAAAATCCAATCAGGAAGTGCTGCATTTTTTGAAAAAGCCTCATGCCAATGATTCCTTATATGGCTGTGAATGAGCTACGAATGAGCTTACGTTTTCTAAGTATTCCCCAATGTGTCTACAGCATTGTGACGTCTTTTTATGCATTTCTGTTGAAGAATAGCCGTAAGAGACCACATTTAGCAAGTGGTCACATGATGTCTCCCACGTAAAATACTGAGGTAGCCATTTTTCCAATCGCTTCTTACGAGAAACCAATTGCCTCGACAGATATATTATCGAATATATATGTTAAAAACACCTTGAGGATTGATTCTAAACACCGTTTGCCATGTTTCTGTCGATATTATGGAGCTAATTTGGAAAAAAGTTTGGCGTTGTGGTGACTGCATTTTCCGGTCGTTTTCTCAGCCAAACCTGACCAACAAACGGGAGCTATTTAGCCTACAAAAATAATATTTTGGGAAAAAATGAACATTTGCTATCTAACTGGGAGTCTCCTGAGTGAAAACATCTGAAGTTCTTCAAAGATAAATTATTTAATTTGATTGCTTTTCTTATTTTTGTGAAAATGTTGCCTGCTGCCAGCAGAGCCTAGCCATAGCATTATGCCATGATAAACTTACACAAATGCTTGTCTAGCGTTGGCTGTAAAGCATATTTTAAAAATATGAGATGACAGTATGATTAACAAAAGGCTAAGCTGTGTCTCAATATATTTCATTTTTTATTTTCATGAATAGGAACATTTTCTAGGAAGATTTATGTCCGCTGCGCTATGCTAATTCGTTTGAGGCTACGTTACGCTCCCATATCCGGGATGGCTAGTATCAAGAATTAACAGAGCTTGAGAAAATCTGCAAAGAGCAGGGCAGAATCGCAAATCCTGATGTGCAAAGCTGATACCGGCATACCCAAGATGACTCAAAGCTGATACCGGCATACCCAAGTTGACTCAAAGCTGATACCGGCATACCCAAGTTGACTCAAAGCTGATACCGACATACCCAAGATGACTCAAAGCTGATACCGGCATACCCAAGATGACTCAAAGCTGATACCGGCAAACCCAAGATGACTCAACGCTGATACCGGCATACCCAAGATGACTCAAAGCGGATACCGGCAAACCCAAGAGGACTCAAAGCGGATACCGGCATACCCAAGATGACTCAAAGCTGATACCGGCAAACCCAAGATGACTCAAAGCTGATACCGGCATACCCAAGATGACTCAAAGCTGATACCGACAAACCCAAGAGGACTCAAAGCTGATACCGTTTTTAACTTTTCTGTGGTGGAGAATTGACTACAGCATTTCACTACAACCTCAGTAACATCTGCTAAATATGTGTATATGACGAACACAACTTGATTTGTTCCACAACACACTTCTCTCTTCCTATGTGAATTACTGCTTGTCTGGGTAACGCCGTCTTTTCTGCTAAGTAATGTGAGTAAACAAACACACTGCAACCTCTCTCTGGTCCAGTCAGATCCCCGACTAAACCAGATCCTCCATCCTCTCTCTGGTCCAGTCAGATCCCAGACTAAACCAGATCCTCCATCCCCTCTCTGGTCCTGTCAGATCCCCAACAAAATCAGATCCTCCATTCCCTCTCTGGTCCAGTCAGATCCCCGACTAAACCAGATCCTCCATCCTCTCTCTGGTTCTGTCAGGTCCCCGACTAAACCAGATCCTCCATCCCCTCTCTGGTCCTGTCAGATCCCCCACTAAACCAGCCCTCCATCCCCTCTCTGGTCCTGTCAGGTCCCCGACTAAACCAGATCCTCCATCCCCTCTCTGGTCCTGTCAGGTCCCCTACTAAACCAGCCCTCCATCCCCTCTCTGGTCCTGTCAGGTCTGCTACTAAACCAGCCCTCCATCGCCTCTCTGGTCCTGTCAAGTCCCCCACTCATCCAGATCCTCCATCCCCTCTCTGGTCCAGTCAGATCCCCGACTAAACCAGATCCTCCATCCTCTCTCTGGTCCAGTCAGATCCCAGACTAAACCAGATCCTCCATCCCCTCTCTGGTCCAGTCAGATCCCCGACTAAACCAGATCCTCCATCCCCTCTGGTCCTGTCAGATCCCCGACTAAACCAGATCCTCCATCCTCTCTCTGGTCAAGTCAGATCCCCGACTAAACCAGATCCTCCATCCCCTCTCTGGTCCTGTCAGGTCCCCCACTAAAACCAGCCCTCCATCCCCTCTCTGGTCCTTTCAGGTCCCCCACTAAACCAGCCCTCCATCCCCTCTCTGGTCCTGTCAGATCCCCGACTAAACCAAATCCTTCATCCGCTCTCTGGTCCAGTCAGATCCCCGAAAAAACTGCCCTCCATCCCCTCTCTGGTCCTGTCAGGTCCCCGCCTAAACCAGATCCTCCATCCACACTCTGGTCCTGTCAGGTCCCCCACTAAACCAGTCCTCCATCCACTCTCTGGTCCAGTCAGATCCCCGACTAAACCAGATCCTCCATCCCCTCTCTGGTCCTGTCAGGCCCCCAACTAAACCAGATCCTCCATCCCCTCTCTGATCCTGTCAGGTCCCCACTAAACCAGCCCTCCATCCCCTCTCTGGTCCTGTCAGGTCCCCGACTAAACCAGATCCTCCATCCCCTCTCTGGTCCTGTCAGGTCCCCTACTAAACCAGCCCTCCATCCCCTATCTGGTCCTGTCAGGTCTGCTACTAAACCAGCCCTCCATCGCCTCTCTTGTCCTGTCAGGTCCCCCACTCATCCAGATCCTCCATCCCCTCTCTGGTCCAGTCATATCCCAGACTAAACCAGATCCTCCATTCCCTCTCTGGTCCTGTCAGGTCCCCCACTAAACCAGATCCTACATACCCTCTCTGGTCCTGTCAGGTCCCCCACTAAACCAGATCCTCCATCCCCTCTCTGGTCCTGTCAGGTCCCCCACTAAACCAGATCCTCCATCCCCTCTCTGATCCTGTCAGGTCCCCCACTAAACCAGCCCTCCATCCCATCTCTGGTCCTGTCAGGTCCCCCACTAAACCAGCCCTCCATCCACTCTCTGGTCTTGTCAGGTCCCCCACGAAACCAGACCCCCATCCCCTCTCTGGTCCTGGCTTGTTCTCATCCACTAAACTAGACGCCCATCCTCGCTTTGGTCTGGTCAGGTCACCACTAAACTAGACCCCATCCTCTCTCTGGTCCTGGCTGGTTCTCCTCCACTAACCAGACCCCCATCCTCTCTCTGGTCCTGTCTGGTTCTCCTCCACTAACCAGACCCCCATCCTCTTCCTGGTCCTTTCAGGTTCTCCACTTAATCAGATCCTCCCTGTGACTGTAGGAGTGGCTGTGGGAGCAGTTGTGTGTTGTCTTTATCGTATGCAGAGGGAGAACATGTACATACTGACATTCATCATTTTTCTTTCACTTTAATGAAGTGTAATAATAACACAGTAATACACATGGACAGTTGTTCCATTGTATCAATACTTCTGTAATTTTCAGAGAATCAACTGATAACAGCATTGTGAGTTTTTTTTCACCTTTAGACTTCTCCTTCACCCAAATCCAGACAGCAGATGTTCTGAAAGAGCTGCAAAACCTGGACCCGTACAAATCAGCTGGGCTAGACATTCTGGACCCTCTCTTTCTAAAACTATCCGCCGCCATTGTTGCAACCCCGATTACCAGCTTGTTCAAACTCTTCGTATCGTCCGAGATCTCTAAAGATTGGAAAACTGCCGTGGTCATCCCCTCTTCAAAGGGGGAGACAACCTAGACCCAATCTGTTACAGACCTATGTCCATCCTGCCCTGCCTATCTAAAGTCTTCGAAAGCCAAGTTAATAAACAGATCACCGACCATTTCGAATCCCACCATACCTTCTCCGCTGTGCAATCCGGCTTCCGAGCCAGTCACGTGTGCACCTCAGACTACGCTCAAGGTACTAAACGATATCATAACCGCCATCTATAAGACAGTACTGTGGAGCTGTCTTCATCGACCTGGCCAAGGCTTTTGACTCTGTCAATCACTGTATTCTTATCAGCAGACTCAAAAGTCTTGGTTTTTCTAATGACTGCCTCGCCTGGTTCACCAACTACTTTGCAGACAGGGTTCAGTGTGTCAAATCGGAGGGCATGTTGTCTGGACCTTTGTCAGTCTCTTTGGGGGTACCACAGGGTTCAGCTCTCGGGTCGACTATTTTCTCTGTATATATCAATGATCTCGCTCTTGCTGCGAGCGATTCCCTGTCCACCTCTACGCCGACGACACCATTCTATATACTTCTGTGACCCTTCCTTGGACACTGTGCTAACTAACCTCCAAACGAGCTTCAATGCCATACAACTCTCCTTCCTTGGCCTCCAACTGCTCTTAAACGCTAGTAAAACTAAATGCATGCTTATCAACCATTCAATGCCCACACCAGCCCGCCCGACTAGAATCACCACCCTGGACGGTTCCGACCTAGAATATGTGGGCAACTATAAATACCTAGGTGTCTGGCTAGACTGTAAACTATCCTTCCAGATTCATATTAAACATCTTCAATCCAAAATCAAATCTAGAATCGGCTTTCTATTTCGAAACAAAGCCTCCTTCACTCACGCCGCCAAACTTACCCTAGTAAAACTGACTATCCTACCGATCCTCGACTTCAGCTTCCAATACTCTACTCAGACTCCATGCAGTTTGCTGTCACAGTGCCATCCATTTTGTTACCAAAGCCCCTTATACCACCTACCACTGTGACCTGTATGCTTTAGTCGGCTGGCCCTCGCAACATATTTGTCGCCAGACCCACTGGCTCTAGGTCGTCTATAAGTGTAAGCTAGGTAAAGCTCCGCCTTATCTCAGCTTACTGATCACGATAGCAACACCCACCCGTAGCACACACTCCAGCAGGTATATCTCACTGGTCATCCCCAAAGCCAACACCTCATTTGGCTGCCTTTCCTTCCAGTTATCTGCTGCCAGTGACTGGAACGAATTGCAAAAATCGCTGAAGCTGGAAACCTCACTAACTTTAAACATCAGCTATCTGAGCAGCTAACCGATCGCTGCAGCTGTACATAGTCCATCTGTAAATAGCCCACCCAATCTACCTACCTCATCCCTATATTGTTTTAATGTACTTTTCTGCTCTTTTGCACACCAGTATCTCTACTTGCACATCATCTGCTCATTTATCACTCCAGTGTTAATCTGCTAAATTGTAATTACTTTGCTACTATGGCCTATTTATTGCCTTACCACCTCATGCCATTTGCACACACTGTATATACAATGTATTTTATTCTATTGTGTTATTGACTGTACGCTTGTTTATTCCATGTTATTCCATGTGTAACTCTATTTGTGTCGCACTGCTTTACTTTATTTTGGCCAGGTCGCAGTTGTAAATGTGAACTTGTTCTCAACTAGCTAACCTGGTTAAATAAAGTTAAAATAAAAAATTGGGGTTAAATTCAGTCATTTACTGTCTTTGTCAGTAGGAGACAGTATAATTATCAAATGTCAGATAGTAGGTTGTCTCTTTCCTTATTCATTGTATTTTCGTTTTGTTCCACTGAGAGGCAGCCGCCATAACATACCTTAAGGGAAGATTTCGGCAGTACCTGTATGGTTAGTGAGAAAGTCCATATTGCAAATGTACGGTCCCTTACTAGACGTCCGAAATCGTTTGTAAAATTCGCGGACGGCGTCGGGCCGAGTGGCAGGGCCGGACCTACCAGGAAGTCATCAAATGAACTTTGTCGGACATTCGGTTTCCGTTTTACAAAAATAATAAGATTTAGGTCATTTTTCCGATGTCCCGGAAATTCCCACAAGAGGGCATAAGCAATCATATTGCTATTGGACAAAACATCACGATTCACGACGGGGCCTTATCTCGAAAACTGAAAATATTTAGAAGCCGAAACTCGGTGAGCGTAGGGGCGGCATAATGGGCAGTTGGCCCCGAACAAGATGGCGTCTAGGCCTCAACGGTTTTTGAGTTATGGCCATTTATCTGGGATTAAAGGTCCAAAATGAAAATAGAGAAATTATTTTTCCACTTCACGTCAAAGTCAAGGAGCCTCCGGTGTCAATAAAAAAGAACCAGCCATTTATCTATCGTCATTTAAGAGAAATTGTACAATGACACCTTGGTGATGTTCACGGATAGGTGTTTTTTTTCAACGGTTACATATCCAGTTGCAGGGTGTTCTTATGAATCTTTTTAAAGTGTGCTGCGGAGCTCTGCGAGATTTCTGTGATTTTCTATGATTTTCTGAAATAACACACACTCACTAAACCCTCCGTAAATAACTCAGTTCTTAACGTAAAGACTTAAAACTCAGGATTCTGTAAAGGCATACCCCAATCATGATATGACTTTATTTATAGCTTCCTGTGCCAACCGGAAGTGCCTTTAATGGTGTCACAGTGGCAGTTTCCATGGGTTAAAAAGGTCAGAACTTTTCAAAACTTCATATGTGTGACTAGGTAACCCTCATGAACTGTAAATCAGTCATTTCTCCCAACAGATGTCAAAGAAAATCTCTCACACGCACACACAGCAAGGATGGAGTGAAAAGTGCGGTTCTCAAAGACACAGAGAGCAGGCAATGGCATAAACATAATCTCTAGGCCGTGCCGAGTTCAACGAAATATCCCGCTTGACCATAGCTCGCTCGGTCTAAGCGCAGCGACCATTAGAAAATTAGGCCCAAAATGAAGCCTGCCCCACAACGTCATTTGCTTTTGGGTGACAGTGAGAGAACCGTTAGGGTGAGAAGCACAATTCGACCTCAGGTATGTTCCTAAGGTCCTTCCGATCCGTGCAAGCCTAACGTTGACCGTGTGGCATTAACCCTTAATAGTTAAAAGAAGGTGTTTACTTCAAAGAGTTTGCATTGACTTCTCTCCCCATAGGAATACATTGCCTTTACCCCTAAATTCAACCTGAAGTCTATATGGGTTATGAATGTCGTATGAACCTGTCTTTGGTAAAAGTCCATCAGGCCAGTATGAGGTCTACCTGTGTTGATTCTAAGCTTCCTGGACCAACCGGAAGTGGTTAAAATCACCCTAAAAGTGTTTTTCCATTACCTGCCTGCAGTTTGATAGACATAGTGCATTCAACCCTGTGTAAATCAGTCAATTCTTAACATAAGGACTTAAAACTCAGGATTCTGTAAAAGCATAGCCCAGTGAGGATATGTGTTGACTTATAGCTTCCTGTGCCAACCGGAAGTGCCTTAATTGGTGTCTCAGGGGCTGTTTCGAGGGGTTAAAAAAGTCAGATCTGTCCAAAACTTCATATGTGTGATTAGGCAACCCCCATGAACTGTAAATCAGTCATTTTTCCCATAAAATTTCAAAGGAAAACTAAATCACACAGACACACAACTTGGAAGGAGGGACGTATTGGGGTTTGTAGAGACAGACAGTGCCTCCAATAGTTAGCTTTGTTCGAGCTAAAAAAGAACCGTCAGACCTAGAGTTCCGAAACTTTAGAAACCTATTCTAGACCTCGGGTCGATAGTGCGTGGTGAGTTAGGTGGCTCTAGAAGGTTCTCGGACCGAGAAATAGCCTCGTACATTTGCAATGACTTCAATTCATTTTGACCATTACGAAAATGGCGACATTTAGAAAAGTCTCAGAGACACAAGACTAGGTGCATTGAAACCGACTCGGCCCAAAGAGACGGACCCCAACGTTTCGGTCCGATAGCTCATTCAAGGACCCCATAGCAAGGCATGGAAAAAAGTGGATTTTCAGCACCAATTAGGGTTTTACTCGGGCACCGAAGGACCTATCGAGCCGAAACTCGGGATTCGGGGTCGCCTCACATAGGCCTTCACATAATGTCCGACCTGGACCCGCAGCTAGAACGTAACTATGTGTTTTACGTTTTTATTATGTTTTAAACTAAAGGCGCTGTGAATTATGGGCCTGCTCTGACATATATGATAGTTGGCTTCTAAATGAGTTGGAAAAAGTGGGTTTGGTGTCAATTGGTATCAGTTTGGTGTCAAAATGACATCTAATTGACTGATGGACACTGACTTGCTAGTTGACTTTTGTACATTTGCAATATGTTTAAACGGAGAGGGACCATCACCAAAATGGCATTCTGAAATCAACACAAAAAATGGCATCACCATAGTCTCCAGACTGTGCCGAGTTCAACGAGACGCCCCGCTTGACCGTAGCTCGCTCTGAGTGCAGTGACCTTGAAAAAAAGCAGAACCAAAATGAAGCCTGGCCCTCAATGTCATTTGCTTTTGGGTGACAGTGAGAGAACCGTTAGGGTGAGAAGCACAATTCGACCTTGGGTACGTTCCCGAGGTCCTCCCGATCCGTGCAAGCCTAACCTTGACCGTGTGGCATTAACCCTTAATAGTTAAAAGAAGGAAGTCTATATGGGTTATGAATGCCGTATGAACCTGTCTTTGATGACAGTCCATCAGGCCAGTATGAGGTCTACCTGTGTTGATTCTAAGCTTCCTGGACCAACCGGAAGTGGTTAAAATCACCCTAAAAGTGTTTTTCCATTACCTGCCTGCAGTTTGATAGACATAGTGCATTCAACCCTGTGTAAATCAGTCAATTCTTAACATAAGGACTTAAAACTCAGGATTCTGTAAAAGCATAGCCCAGTGAGGATATGTGTTGACTTATAGCTTCCTGTGCCAACCGGAAGTGCCTTAATTGGTGTCTCAGGGGCTGTTTCGAGGGGTTAACCTCTTAGTCCGCCCCATCCCGGATCCGGGATCGTGACTACAGCCTCAAACTCATTACCATAACGCAAAATTAGCGATTTCTGAAAATTGCAAATTAAATGAAATAAATATGCCTATCCTCAAGCTTATCCTTTTCTTAACAATCCTGTCGTCTCAGATTTTCAAAATATGCTTTAGAACCAGAGAAAATCAATAATTTGTGTAAGAGTGGTGATAGCTAGCTTAGCATTTAGCGTTAGCATTTAGCACGCAACATTCACAAAAACCAGCAAAGGGATCAAATAAAATAATTTACCTTTGAAGAACTTCAGATGTTTCAATGAGGAGACTCTCAGTTACATAGCAGATGTCCAGTTTTTCCTGAAAGATGCTTGTGTAGGACACAACGTTCCGTTTTGTTACTATGCATTTGGCTACCGAAACTAACCGAAAATTCAGTCACCTAAACGTCAAACTTTTTTCCGAATTAACTCCATAATATCGACTGAAACATGGAAAACGTTGTTTGAATCAATCCTCAAGGTGTTTTGTCATATATCTCTTCATTGAAATCCCTTCCTGGAAGCGTGCATTCTTCTCTGATTCGGATGGAAAAATACTGGTACCTGACTTTTGCGCACCAATTTCCACGCAGACACCGTGCGGGACACTTGGTAATTGTAGGCTCTTATGGTCAATCTTCCAATGATATGCCTACAAATACGTCACAATGCTGCAGACACCTGGGGGAAACGATAGGAAGTGTCCGTTCATTCCTGTCGCATTCACAGCCATATAAGGAGATCATGGAAAACGTGCCTCCAGAAATCCTGTTGATTTCCTGGTCACTCAAACATCTTGGTTTTGCCTGTAGATTTAGTTCTATGGCACTCACAGTGAAAATCTTTGCAGTTCTGGAAACGTCAGAGTGTCTTCTTTCCAAAACTATCAATTCCAAGCATAGTCGAGCATCTTTTCATGACAAAATATTGCGCTTAAAACGGGCATGTCTTTTTATCCAAAAATGAAATACTGCCCCTAGAGTCTTAACAGGTTAAAAAAGTCAGATCTGTCCAAAACTTCATATGTGTGATTAGGCAACCCCCCATGAACTGTAAATCAGTCATTTTTCCCATAAAATTTCAAAGGAAAACTAAATCACACAGACACACAACTTGGAAGGAGGGACGTATTGGGGTTTGTAGAGACAGACAGTGCCTCCAATAGTTAGCTTTGTTCGAGCTAAAAAAAGAACCGTCAGACCTAGAGTTCAGAAACTTTAGAAACCTGTTCTAGACCTCGGGTCGATAGTGCGTGGTGAGTTAGGTGGCTCTAGAAGGTTCTCGGACCGAGAAATAGCCTCGTACATTTGCAATGACTTCAATTCATTTTGACCATTACGAAAATGGCGACATTTAGAAAAGTCTCAGAGACACAAGACTAGGTGCATTGAAACCGACTCGGCCCAAAGAGACGGACCCCAACGTTTCTGTCCGATAGCTCATTCAAGGACCCCGTAGCAAGTCATGGAAAAAAGTGGATTTTCAGCACCAATTAGGGTTTTGCTCGGACACCAAATGACCGATCGAGCCGAAACTTGGGATTCGGGGTCGCCTCAGCTAGGCCTACACGTAACATAAGAAATGGACCCGCAGCTAGAACGTAACTATGTGTTTTATGGTTTTTTCATGGTTTGAACCAAAGGCGTTGTGAATTTTGGTCCAGCTCTGAAGTGTGTGATAGTTGGCTACTAAACAGGTTGGAAAAAGTGGGTTTAGTGTCAGTTTGTATCAGTTTGGTGTCAGAATGATATCTAATTGACTGATGGACGGTGACTTGCTGGTGACTCTTGTCCATTTGCAATATGTTTAAACAGTGAGGTACCATCACCAAAAGTGACATTCTGAAATCAACCCTAACGAGCCATTGAGATGAACCAGAATCACTGCCCAGCCATCCCG
This sequence comes from Oncorhynchus gorbuscha, assembly GCF_021184085.1. Classification (NCBI taxonomy): domain Eukaryota; kingdom Metazoa; phylum Chordata; class Actinopteri; order Salmoniformes; family Salmonidae; genus Oncorhynchus; species Oncorhynchus gorbuscha. The sequence goes on from NW_025746914.1 coordinate 79,396, forward strand.
AGTTCATCGGGCCAGTCAATTTCACATTCCTGCAGGATTTTTATAGCATGACAAATTCGTGATGGTACCTGCCCATTGAACCATATTGCAAATGCACAGTGACTTTGCAAAAGTGAGAAAACATAAACAAATGGACATGATGAAATCAACACAACGAGTGATGGAAATGTACAACTATCATTGCTCGGCCATCCTGTGTTCATCAGGCCAGTCAATTTTGCATTTTTGAGCATGTCAAATTTCATATGGTAAATGCACATTGAAACATATTGCAAATGCACGTGCACTTACAATATGATTCTATAGTGAAAAAAAATCACCTAACGGAGATGATGAAATCAACACAACGAGTGATGGAAATGTACAACTATCACTGCTCGGCCATCCTGTGTTCATCAGACCAGTCAATTTTGCATTTTTGAGCATGTCAAATTTCATATGGTAAATGCACATTGAAACATATTGCAAATGCACGTGCACTTACAATATGATTCTATAGTGAAAAAAACATCACCTAATGGACACGATGAAATCAACACAACGAGTGATGGAAATGTACAACTATCACTGCTCAGCCATCCTGTGTTCATCAGACCAGTCAATTTTGCATTTTTGAGCATGTCAAATTTCATATGGTAAATGCACATTGAAACATATTGCAAATGCACGTGCACTTACAATATGATTCTAT
>NW_025746915.1:0-2500 GCF_021184085.1 Oncorhynchus gorbuscha
CCCCCCTGGTCGGCTTTATAAAATCCTCAAGTCCATTTAGCAAAAATATTTGGGTCATTCATTGGAGGTTATCAAGCTCATTTGACTTTAGTTTTGACTGCCGTTACACAAGCGTGGTATGATTCGACAAGGCTATAGTCAGAGTGTGTAGCCAAGTAAACAAGGTGACACAGCGCCCCCCTTCTTATTTGGGGAGAGCCCTGGTGTACTTTCAATTGTTTTTTTTTTTTTTTTTTTTCGGTATTTCCCCAGAAGTCTCTCAATCAATATTTCCCAGAAATCTCTTGATCAGTATTTCCCCAGAAATCTCTTGATCAGTATTTCCCCAGAAATCTCTTCATCAATATGAATTATAAACCGGTAGTGAAACGAGATAGATTTTTGGGGAATAATATGAATCCCAAGGAATGTCTTCCTGATTGGTCCTTTAGATACTGCAGCCGGCTGAAGTCCATGTAGTCAGGTGTCAATCTGAATCTCAGGTGTCAATCTGAATCGCAGGTGTCAATCTGAATCTCAGGTGTCAATCTGAATCGCAGGTGTCAATCTGAATCTCAGGTGTCAATCTGAATCTCAGGTGTCAATCTGAATCTCAGGTGTCAATCTGAATCTCAGGTGTCAATCTGAATCTTAAGTCACAGTAGAGAAACAAAGTACTGTAGGGGTCGATTTATGTCCCGAACCTCCCAGAGGTTCAATGGAGAGCCTCTCATAGTACAGAGTCCTATTAAAAACAGTCCCAGAACAGACTCCTATTAAAAACAGTCCAAGAACAGACTCCTATTAAAAACAGTCCCAGAACAGACTCCTATTAAAAACAGTCCCAGAACAGACTCCTATTAAAAACAGTCCCAGAACAGACTCCTATTAGTCCCAGAACAGACTCATATTAGTCCCAGAACAGAGTCCTATTATAAACAGTCCCAGAACAGAGTCCTATTATAAACAGTCCCAGAACAGAGTCCTATTATAAACAGTCCCAGAACAGACTCCTATTAGTCCCAGAACAGACTCATATTATAAACAGTCCCAGAACAGAGTCCTATTATAAACAGTCCCAGAACAGAGTCCTATTATAAACAGTCCCAGAACAGACTCCTATTAGTCCCAGAACAGACTCCTATTAGTCCCAGAACAGACTCCTATTAGTCCCAGAACAGACTCCTATTAGTCCCAGAACAGACTCCTATTAGTCCCAGAACAGACTCCTATTAGTCCCAGAACAGACTCCTATTAGTCCCAGAACAGACTCCTATTAGTCCCAGAACAGACTCCTATTAGTCCCAGAACAGACTCCTATTAGTCCCAGAACAGACTCCTATTAGTCCCAGAACAGACTCCTATTAGTCCCAGAACAGACTCCTATTAGTCCCAGAACAGACTCCTATTAGTCCCAGAACAGACTCCTATTAGTCCCAGAACAGACTCCTATTAGTCCCAGAACAGACTCCTATTAGTCCCAGAACAGACTCCTATTAAAAACAGTCCCAGAACAGACTCCTATTATAAACAGTCCCAGAACAGACTCCTATTATAAACAGTCCCAGAACAGACTCCTATTATAAACAGTCCCAGAACAGACTCCTATTATAAACAGTCCCAGAACAGACTCCTATTAAAAACAGTCCCAGAACAGACTCCTATTAAAAACAGTCCCAGAACAGACTCCTATTAGTCCCAGAACAGACTCCTATTAAAAACAGTCCCAGAACAGAGTCCTATTATAAACAGTCCCAGAACAGACTCCTATTAGTCCCAGAACAGACTCCTATTAGTCCCAGAACAGACTCCTATTAGTCCCAGAACAGACTCCTATTAAAAACAGTCCCAGAACAGAGTCCTATTATAAACAGTCCCAGAACAGACTCCTATTAAAAACAGTCCCAGAACAGACTCCTATTAAAAACAGTCCAGGACTAGGAACAGTCCAAGTACTCACAAAGCATTCCAGAATAGGAGTGCTGATGTACGACCAGCCCCCCCCCCCCCCGCTATAATTCATTAGTATTTAACAGACTAAACTGGTCCTAGATCAGCACAACTACATTGAGAGGCTCTTAATGAAAACAGGCCCAGAACAGACTAAACTGGTCCTAGATCAGCACAACTACATGGAGAGGCTCTTAATGAAAACAGGCCCAGAACAGACTAAACTGATCCTAGATCAGCACAACTACATCGAGAGGCTCTTTATGAAAACAGGCCCAGAACAGACTAAACTGGTCCTAGATCAGCACAACTACATCGAGAGGCTCTTTATGAAAACAGGCCCAGAACAGACTAAACTGGCCCTAGATCAGCACAACTACATCGAGAGGCTCTTTATGAAAACAGGCCCAGAACAGAGTCCTATTAGAGTGTTCATTAGTAACGGAGCTCAGCCTGGGACAAAGACTCTCAGTCCCTCTCAGCTTCGGTCTGGACCAACAGACTGGGGACTGTGTCTGCTGGCCACTAACAAGCTCCCAATAACAAGCCCCAAGTTATATTCTGCAGCCCA
>NW_025746915.1:10000-17500 GCF_021184085.1 Oncorhynchus gorbuscha
CTGAAAATGGTTCAGTCAAAGAGGTTCAGGAACTACCAGCTCTGATCCACACAGAGAGATTACCACATTCCTCCAGCTAGCATCAAAGCTCTCGGAGGGAAAACCTAAACCTGAGTCATCTGACCAGGTGGACTCGATGCCCTTCCTCCTCCTCTTGACTAAAGGACACAGAGGGACATATCATATGTCTGTCTCAAAGGAAGTAACAAAATGTCAGGGAACAGTTCCCACAACCACCCTGGGCAGTTCCCACAACCACCCAGGGCAGTCTTTCTCAACCCCAGGCTAGTCCCAAATAGGGAGTAACACGGGTAACTGGGAATACTTCACATTTCCAGAAGATAATGTAATGGCAAGACCCGGGAAAACGACACCATTTCCCCCCAATGTGGCACTACTGAAAATCCACAACATGAGCAGCATCAGATTAGCAAAATATAAATAGCACATTATCCAAATAGGTTGTCAATGGACGCCTTTAGCCTAGCATATTTACTACACACAATAGGTTGTTAATGGAAGCCTTTAGCATATTTACTACACACAATAGGTTGTCAATGGAAGCCTTTAGCCTAGCATATTTACTACACACAATAGGTTGTTAATGGAAGCCTTTAGCCTAGCATATTTACTACACACAATAGGTTGTTAATGGAAGCATTTGGCCTAGCATATTTAGTACACAATAGGTTGTTAATGGAATCCTTTAGCCTAGCATATTTACTACACACAATAGGTTAATGGAAGCCTTTAGCCTAGCATATTTACTACACACAATAGGTTAATGGAAGCCTTTAGCCTAGCATATTTACTACACACAATAGGTTGTTAATGGAAGCCTTTAGCCTAGCATATTTACTACACACAATAGGTTGTTAATGGAAGCCTTTAGCCAGGCATATTTACTACACACAATAGGTTGTTAATGGAAGCCTTTAGCCAGGCATATTTACTACACACAATAGGTTGTTAATGGAAGCCTTTAGCCTAGCATATTTACTACACACAATAGGTTGTTAATGGAAGCCTTTAGCCAGGCATATTTACTACACACAATAGGTTGTTAATGGAAGCCTTTAGCCTAGCATATTTACTACACACAATAGGTTGTTAATGGAAGCCTTTAGCCAGGCATATTTACTACACACAATAGGTTGTTAATGGAAGCCTTTAGCCTAGCATATTTACTACACACAATAGGTTGTTAATGGAAGCCTTTAGCCAGGCATATTTACTACACACAATAGGTTAATGGAAGCCTTTAGCATATTTACTACACACAATAGGTTGTTAATGGAAGCCTTTAGCCAGGCATATTTACTACACACAATAGGTTAATGGAAGCCTTTAGCATATTTACTACACACAATAGGTTGTTAATGGAAGCCTTTAGCCAGGCATATTTACTACACACAATAGGTTAATGGAAGCCTTTAGCATATTTACTACACACAATAGGTTGTTAATGGAAGCCTTTAGCCAGGCATATTTACTACACACAATAGGTTAATGGAAGCCTTTAGCATATTTACTACACACAATGTCACCATTAATCCAAAACACACATAATTGACACTGCTGGACTGAACAAATGCATTGAATAAACCCTACAGGAAACCCCAACAGTTGAACCTATAAAATAACGTCTCTCTTTGAGATGTCATTGTGACTCTTCATAAAGTCCCATATCTGATTGGCCCTATGGACAATCCACTACGTTAGGCATCTCTGTCACAGACAACATTCTGTCTTCTACGGTCCTAGAGCCTATAGGCTATGATCCAATCCCAATCCCACTGAAACCCCAAATCCTGACTCCTGTCTCACGTAAAAATTCCTAACTTTATTCTGTAACCCATAGGCTGCATTATGAAAGCATGTCTAGCCTAAGCATGTCAAAATAGTTCTAGAATACCCCCCCCCCCTGGTCGGCTTTATAAAATCCTCAAGTCCATTTAGCAAAAATATTTGGGTCATTCATTGGAGGTTATCAAGCTCATTTGACTTTAGTTTTGACTGCCGTTACACAAGCGTGGTATGATTCGACAAGGCTATAGTCAGAGTGTGTAGCCAAGTAAACAAGGTGACACAGCGCCCCCCTTCTTATTTGCGGAGAGCCCTGGTGTACTTTCAATTGTTTTTTTTTGTTGTTTTTTTTTGGTATTTCCCCAGAAGTCTCTCAATCAATATTTCCCAGAAATCTCTTGATCAGTATTTCCCCAGAAATCTCTTGATCAGTATTTCCCCAGAAATCTCTTCATCAATATGAATTATAAACCGGTAGTGAAACGAGGTAGATTTTTGGGGAATAATATGAATCCCAAGGAATGTCTTCCTGATTGGTCCTTTAGATACTGCAGCCGGCTGAAGTCCATGTAGTCAGGTGTCAATCTGAATCTCAGGTGTCAATCTGAATCGCAGGTGTCAATCTGAATCGCAGGTGTCAATCTGAATCTCAGGTGTCAATCTGAATCTCAGGTGTCAATCTGAATCTCAGGTGTCAATCTGAATCTTAAGTCACAGTAGAGAAACAAAGTACTGTAGGGGTCGATTTATGTCCCGAACCTCCCAGAGGTTCAATGGAGAGCCTCTCATAGTACAGAGTCCTATTAAAAACAGTCCCAGAACAGACTCCTATTAAAAACAGTCCCAGAACAGACTCCTATTAAAAACAGTCCCAGAACAGACTCCTATTAAAAACAGTCCCAGAACAGACTCCTATTAAAAACAGTCCCAGAACAGACTCCTATTAAAAACAGTCCCAGAACAGACTCCTATTAAAAACAGTCCCAGAACAGACTCCTATTAAAAACAGTCCCAGAACAGACTCCTATTAAAAACAGTCCCAGAACAGACTCCTATTAAAAACAGTCCCAGAACAGACTCCTATTAGTCCCAGAACAGAGTCCTATTAAAAACAGTCCCAGAACAGAGTCCTATTATAAACAGTCCCAGAACAGACTCCTATTAGTCCCAGAACAGACTCATATTAAAAACAGTCCCAGAACAGACTCCTATTATAAACAGTCCCAGAACAGACTCCTATTAGTCCCAGAACAGACTCCTATTAGTCCCAGAACAGACTCCTATTAGTCCCAGAACAGACTCCTATTAGTCCCAGAACAGACTCCTATTAGTCCCAGAACAGACTCCTATTAGTCCCAGAACAGACTCCTATTAGTCCCAGAACAGACTCCTATTAGTCCCAGAACAGACTCCTATTAGTCCCAGAACAGACTCCTATTAGTCCCAGAACAGACTCCTATTAGTCCCAGAACAGACTCCTATTAGTCCCAGAACAGACTCCTATTAGTCCCAGAACAGACTCCTATTAGTCCCAGAACAGACTCCTATTAGTCCCAGAACAGACTCCTATTAGTCCCAGAACAGACTCCTATTAGTCCCAGAACAGACTCCTATTAGTCCCAGAACAGACTCCTATTAGTCCCAGAACAGACTCCTATTAGTCCCAGAACAGACTCCTATTAGTCCCAGAACAGACTCCTATTAGTCCCAGAACAGACTCCTATTAGTCCCAGAACAGACTCCTATTAGTCCCAGAACAGACTCCTATTAGTCCCAGAACAGACTCCTATTAGTCCCAGAACAGACTCCTATTAGTCCCAGAACAGACTCCTATTAGTCCCAGAACAGACTCCTATTAGTCCCAGAACAGACTCCTATTAGTCCCAGAACAGACTCCTATTAGTCCCAGAACAGACTCCTATTAAAAACAGTCCCAGAACAGACTCCTATTAAAAACAGTCCCAGAACAGACTCCTATTAGTCCCAGAACAGACTCCTATTAAAAACAGTCCCAGAACAGACTCCTATTAGTCCCAGAACAGACTCCTATTAAAAACAGTCCCAGAACAGACTCCTATTAAAAACAGTCCCAGAACAGACTCCTATTAAAAACAGTCCCAGAACAGACTCCTATTAAAAACAGTCCCAGAACAGACTCCTATTAGTCCCAGAACAGACTCCTATTAGTCCCAGAACAGACTCCTATTAGTCCCAGAACAGACTCCTATTAAAAACAGTCCCAGAACAGACTCCTATTAAAAACAGTCCCAGAACAGACTCCTATTAGTCCCAGAACAGACTCCTATTAGTCCCAGAACAGACTCCTATTAGTCCCAGAACAGACTCCTATTAAAAACAGTCCCAGAACAGACTCCTATTAAAAACAGTCCCAGAACAGACTCCTATTAAAAACAGTCCCAGAACAGACTCCTATTAGTCCCAGAACAGACTCCTATTAAAAACAGTCCCAGAACAGAGTCCTATTATAAACAGTCCCAGAACAGACTCCTATTAGTCCCAGAACAGAGTCCTATTATAAACAGTCCCAGAACAGACTCCTATTATAAACAGTCCCAGAACAGACTCCTATTAAAAACAGTCCAGGACTAGGAACAGTCCAAGTACTCACAAAGCATTCCAGAATAGGAGTGCTGATGTACGACCAGCCCCCCCCGCTATAATTCATTAGTATTTAACAGACTAAACTGGTCCTAGATCAGCACAACTACATTGAGAGGCTCTTAATGAAAACAGGCCCAGAACAGACTAAACTGGTCCTAGATCAGCACAACTACATGGAGAGGCTCTTAATGAAAACAGGCCCAGAACAGACTAAACTGATCCTAGATCAGCACAACTACATGGAGAGGCTCTTTATGAAAACAGGCCCAGAACAGACTAAACTGATCCTAGATCAGCACAACTACATGGAGAGGCTCTTTATGAAAACAGGCCCAGAACAGACTAAACTGATCCTAGATCAGCACAACTACATCGAGAGGCTCTTTATGAAAACAGGCCCAGAACAGAGTCCTATTAGAGTGTTCATTAGTAACGGAGCTCAGCCTGGGACAAAGACTCTCAGTCCCTCTCAGCTTCGGTCTGGACCAACAGACTGGGGACTGTGTCTGCTGGCCACTAACAAGCTCCCAATAACAAGCCCCAAGTTATATTCTGCAGCCCAAATGGCACCTGACATAGTGCACTACTTTGACCAAGGCCCTATGGGCCCGGAGAACAGGTGGGGGGGGGGGTCCAATTGGGACGCCGACATAGTAAATCAGGGAACAGTGGAGTTAGCTGCCTCTCTCGTCTTTGGACAGACGACTGAAGAGACCCTCTCCATTGAACCATTCAGAGTGAAGGAGGAGTGTTGTGTAACGTTAAACATAAAGAATGTAGAGCCACGGTTTCATCACGGTAAACATCTCTAGACGTTGTACAAACTGTCTAATTGGACAGGAGGATAGAAATAAAGGTCAGAGTTCACACTCACGGTTTAATTTTCCCTGCAGCAGCACAATATAATGAGGTTTGGCTACAAACACGGTTAAACCCTAATTAAAGGGGAGTAGCTGGAGTCTTTCTTAAAGGGATGATTCAATGTTATTTTGCAGTAGAAACGCGGGGGCTTTTTACTGTGTTTCCTCTGACATTGTCCAGACAGACTGCAGAGGTTGTACCAAATGGAGCCCTATTCCCTATATAGTGCACTACTATAGACCAGAGCCCTATTCTCTATATAGTGGTACTACTTTAGATCAGGGCCCTATGGCACCCTATTCCCTATATAGTGGTACTACTATAGACCAGAGGCCTATTCCCTATATAGTGGTACTACTATAGACCAGGGCCCTATTCCCTATATAGTGGTACTACTATAGACCAGAGCCCTATTCCCTATATAGTGGTACTACTATAGACCAGAGCCCTATTCCCTATATAGTGGTACTACTATAGACCAGAGCCCTATTCCCTATATAGTGGTACTACTATAGACCAGGGCCCTATTCCCTATATAGTGGTACTACTATAGACCAGAGCCCTATTCCCTATATAGTGGTACTACTATAGACCAGAGCCCTATTCCCTATATAGTGGTACTACTATAGACCAGAGCCCTATTCCCTATATAGTGGTACTACTATAGACCAGGGCCCTATTCCCTATATAGTGGTACTACTATAGACCAGAGCCCTATTCCCTATATAGTGGTACTACTATAGACCAGAGCCCTATTCCCTATATAGTGCACTACTTTCGACCAGAGCCCTATTCCCTATATAGTGCACTACTTTTGACCAGGGCTTTGTAGGGAATAGGGTCTCATGTAGGACACATCTCAGCTTCTCTTTCTCTGGACACATGTTGTCAATTTGTCTGAGTGGTTTGGGACTGGGCCTTGAGCTGATTCTACATCAATGGTATCTGGCTGCTGCACTGGGGGACAAACGTCCCCAACGCCTGGGGGACGACAAACGTCCCTAACGCCTGGGGGGACGACGACAAACGTCCCTAACGCCTGGGGGGGGGGAGACGACAAACGTCCCTAACGCCTACGGGGGGGGGACGACACGACAAACGTCCCTCACGACCTGCTCAGGGAAACAGCAGAGGTTTGGGAACCCGGCCTGAAACCAACTCAGGGAAACAGCAGAGGTTTGGGAACCCGGCCTGAAACCACGTTACCATGGCATCTCACAGGATTATCGGCAGACCAGGAGTTGAGCAGCGAGTCTGTGGAGTTTTCTTGTTAGAGCAGCTTAGTAAATCACTGAGCTCATTCTCACCAGGCAGAGAAGACAGAGAGAGCGAGAGACGAGACAGAGCGTGACAGACAGAGAGCGAGAGACACAGAGCGAGAGACACAGAGCCGAGAGACACAGAGCGAGAGACACAGAGCGAGAGACACAGAGCGAGAGACACAGAGCGAGAGACACAGAGCGAGAGACACAGAGCGAGAGACACAGAGCGAGAGACACAGAGCGAGAGACACAGAGCGAGAGACACAGAGCGAGAGACAGAAAAAAGGGCCAACACTTAACTGAAAACTCCACCAACGCCAAACACTGTTTCCAAATCCCAAATGTTGTTTAAACATGACCAAATCACCAGGACTCCTGTAGGTCTTATTGCCCTGTGGTTTCCTGAATGTGCAAACCTCTTCAGACAGAGACCGAGCTTTGGCTTGACAAGCTTACAGGAGTGGGAAAGGTTGCTGTGGTGAAGACACTATGGAAAAACTCAAATCACTGTTCCATGAAATATACTGTTGCGTTCTACACGAGAGAGCAAGAGAGAGAGGAGAGAGAGACAGAGAGAGAGAGAGAACCTGGAGAAGAGTCCCCTAAGCAAGCTGGTCCTGGGGCTCTGTTCACAAACACAAACACACCCCACAGAGCCCCAGGACAACAACACAATTAGACCCAATCAAATCATGAGAAAACAAAAAGAGAATTACTTAACACATTGGAAAGAATTAACAAAAAAAAACAGAGCAAACTAGAATGTTATTTGGCCCTAAACAGAGAGTACACAGTGGCAGAATACCTGACCACTGTGACTGACCCAAAATTAAGGAAAGCTTTGACTATGTACAGACTCAGTGAGCATAGCCTTGCTATTGAGAAAGGCCGCCGTAGGCAGACATGGCTCTCAAGAGAAGACAGGCTATGTGCTCACTGCCCACAAAAT
>NW_025746915.1:22500-75000 GCF_021184085.1 Oncorhynchus gorbuscha
CAGGGCCCCTATAGTGCACTACTTTAGACCAGGGCCCATTGCAGATAGTGTACCATTCAACCAGGGCCCATAGGGAATAGTGTACCATTCGACCAGGGCCCCACAGGGAATAGGGTACCATTTGGGACACAGCCTAGGACACAGCCTAATGTAAAAGGAATGTTATGGGGGCCACGACCGATGCCTGGCTGAGATTCATCATCCATATGTCTGTCAGCTAGAAGACACCGACCCTACCAGGACAACAACCTCAATGCAGGGATGGGACATGTCCTCCATGTCTCTGTCAGCTAGAAGACACCGACCCTACCAGGACAACAACCTCAATGCAGGGATGGGACATGTCCTCCATATCTGCAGGAAAGGGGGGGTACCTAGTCAGTTGGGGAAAGGGGGGTACCTAGTCAGTTGGGGAAAGGGGGGATACCTAGTCAGTTGGGGAAAGGGGGATACCTAGTCAGTTGGGGAAAGGGGGGATACCTAGTCAGTTGGGGAAAGGGGGATACCTAGTCAGTTGGGGAAAGGGGGATACCTAGTCAGTTGGGGAAAGGGGGGTACCTAGTCAGTTGGGGAAAGGGGGATACCTAGTCAGTTGGGGAAAGGGGGATACCTACTCAGTTGGGGAAAGGGGGATACCTACTCAGTTGGGGAAAGGGGGATACCTAGTCAGTTGGGAAAGGGGGATACCTAGTCAGTTGGGAAAGGGGGATACCTAGTCAGTTGGGAAAGGGGGTTACCTAGTCAGTTGGGGAAAAGGGGGATACCTAGTCAGTTGGGGAAAAGGGGGATACCTAGTCAGTTGGGGAAAGGGGGGTACCTAGTCAGTTGGGGAAAGGGGGAGGATACCTAGTCAGTTGGAGAAAGGGGGATACCTAGTCAGTTGGAGAAAGGGGGATACCTACTCAGTTGGGGAAAGGGGGATACCTAGTCAGTTGGGGAAAGGGTACCTAGTCAGTTGGGGAAAGGGGGGATACCTAGTCAGTTGGGGAAAGGGGGGATACCTAGTCAGTTGGGGAAAGGGGATACCTAGTCAGTTGGGAAAGGGGGATACCTAGTCAGTTGGGGAAAGGGGATACCTAGTCAGTTGGGGAAAGGGGATACCTAGTCAGTTGGGGAAAGGGGATACCTAGTCAGTTGGGGAAAGGGGGATACCTAGTCAGTTGGGGAAAGGGGGATACCTAGTCAGTTGGGGAAAGGGGGATACCTAGTCAGTTGGGGAAGGGGGATACCTAGTCAGTTGGGGAAAGGGGGATACCTAGTCAGTTGGGGAAAGGGGGGTACCTAGTCAGTTGGGGAAAGGGGGTGGGGATACCTAGTCAGTTGGGGAAAGGTGGAGGGATAGCTAGTCAGTTGGAGAAAGGTGGGGGGATACCTAGTCAGTTGGAGAAAGGTGGGGGATACCTAGTCAGTTGGGGAAAGGGGGTGGGGGTACCTAGTCAGTTGGGGAAAGGGGGGTGGGGATACCTAGTCAGTTGGAGAAAGGTGGGGGGATACCTAGTCAGTTGGGAAAAGGGGGGATACCTAGTCAGTTGCTCAACGGAAAGCCTTCAACCTCAATGGGTCTTCCGCAATTAACCCAACCCCTCAATCAGAGAGGTGAGGTGGGACTATCGACGTCATCGGCACCCGGGGAACAGTTGTTGTTGGGGGTTAACTACCTTGCTTAAGGGCAGAACGGCAGATTGTTCCATCTTGCCATCTCGGGGATTCGAACCAGCGACCTTTCTCACCCACATCTCTCGCCGAGTCCAGTGTGTTAATGGGAACATCCAACTCCTGAGCAGCTCAGTGTAAACAAGCGTAACGGCAGGGTTTGGTATCTTCTAGCAGACTGCCAAGCTATCTCTCTAAACCTCGCCAGCTTGGTATCCAGGGGGGATGTTCCTCAGAAAGACAAACACACACCACAGACAGGAGCACAAAACACACACCACAGACACACAGACAGGAACACAAAACACACACCACAGACAGGAACACAAACACACACCACAGACACACAGGCAGGAAGGAGCACACAAACCTCAGTAGATAAAAGCATTCCATAAATACCTGATCATGTATTCACAGTAGGCTGTAAGATATAGGTCCATTAGGCTGGCCACTATCTCACTCACACACACACACACACACACACACACACACACACACACACACACACACACACACACACACACACACACACACACACACACACACACACACACACACACACACACACACAATACTCCCTAATAGTCTATTTCTTGTTAAAAAAATAATGGTAGCAATAGGATATAAGGTTTATGTTCTTTCACCCCGTCTTTAAATGGACCAAGGGATCAGTTGCTCATCCACAGATTGAGATATTTTGGCTCAAACACATTAAGGAAATAAAATTCCACAAAGGGACTTTTAACACGGCGCACCTGTGAATTGAAATGCAGCATTCCGGGTGACTACCTCATGAATCTGGTTGAGAGAATGCCAAGATTGTGCAAAGCTGTCATCAAGGGGCGGCAGGGTAACCCACTGTTCCCAGACCAGTTAACCCACTGTTCCCAGACCAGTTAACCCACTGTTCCTAGACCAGTTAACCCCACTGTTCCTAGACCAGTTAACCCCACTGTTCCTAGACCAGTTAACCCCACTGTTCCTAGGCCAGTTAACCCCACTGTTCCTAGACCAGTTAACCCCACTGTTCCTAGGCCAGTTAACCCCACTGTTCCTAGACCAGTTAACCCCACTGTTCCTAGGCCAGTTAACCCCACTGTTCCTAGACCAGTTAACCCACTGTTCCTAGACCAGTTAACCCCACTGTTCCTAGACCAGTTAACCCCACTGTTCCTAGACCAGTTAACCCCACTGTTCCTAGACCAGTTAACCCCACTGTTCCTAGACCAGTTAACCCCACTGTTCCTAGACCAGTTAACCCCACTGTTCCTAGACCAGTTAACCCCACTGTTCCTAGACCAGTTAACCCCACTGTTCCTAGACCAGTTAACCCCACTGTTCCTAGACCAGTTAACCCCACTGTTCCTAGACCAGTTAACCCCACTGTTCCTAGACCAGTTAACCCCACTGTTCCTAGACCAGTTAACCCACTGTTCCTAGACCAGTTAACCCACTGTTCCTAGACCAGTTAACCCCACTGTTCCTAGACCAGTTAACCCCACTGTTCCTAGACCAGTTAACCCCACTGTTCCTAGACCAGTTAACCCCACTGTTCCTAGACCAGTTAACCCACTGTTCCTTGCCTGGTTAAATCAAATAAAAAAAGACAAAGGAGAATTTGAAGAATCTCAAATATAAAATATATTTTGATTACTACACTTTCTTGGTTACTACATGACTCCATACGTGTTATTTCATAGTGTTGATGTCTTCACTATTATTCTATAAGGTAGAAAATAGTCAACATAAAGACAAACCCTTGAATGAGTCGGTGTTAGTCAAAGGTTTTGCATCTCTACAATGTTTTAATGTCGATTCTTGTATCTCACCACATTAGTTATTAACATAATGATTTAGCAATCAGTTGTGTTGTGACAAGTTAGGGGTGGTATACAATAGAGAGCACTATTTGGTAAAAGACCAAGTCCATAATATGGCCAGAACAGCTTAAATAAGTGTAACAGTATAATTTTAAACCGTCCCCTCGCCCATACCCAGGCGCGAACCAGGGACCTTCTGCACACATCAACAACAGTCACCCACGAAGCATCGTTACCCATCACTCCACAAAAGCCGCGGCCCTTGCAGAGCAAGGGGAACTACTACTTCAAGGTTTCAGAGCAAGTGACGTAACCGATTGAAACGCTATTTAGCGCACTCCGCTAACTAAGCTAGCCGTTTCACATCCGTTACATAAGCAAAGAGAAATTACAGTCCATCATTACTTTAAGACATGAAGGTCAGTCAATACGGAACACTTCAAGAAATTTTCAAGCTTCTTCAAGTGCAGTCGCAAAAACCATCACGCGCTGTGATGAAACTGGCTCTCATGAAGACCGCCACAGGAAAGAAAAACCCAGTATTACCTCTGCTGCTACGGAGGAGTTCATTAGAGTTACCAGCCTCAGAAATGACAGCCCAAATAAATGTGGGGGGGTGCTGCATCAGATGACCTGGCCTCCACAATCACCCGACCTCAACCCAATTGAGATTGTTTGGGATGAGTTGAACCGCAGAGTGAAGGAAAAGCAGCCAACAAGTGCTCAGCATATGGGGAAACTCCTTCAAGACTGTTGGAAAAGCATTCCAGGTGAAGCTGGTTGAGAGAATGCCAAGAGTGGGCAAAGCTGTCACCAAGGCAAAGGGTGGCTATTTGAAGAATCTCAAATAACATACAGATTTGTTTAACACTTTTTTTGGTTACTACATGATTCCATGTGTTATTTCATAGTTTTGATCTCTTCACAATTATTTTATGTATAAAATAGAATAAAATAAAGAAAAGCCCTTCTAAAACGTTTGAACTGTCGTGTATATCACCAGAAGATCTTTGACAACCAACTGCCGTATGTTCCAATACGATAGCGACCAATGACATTAAGTGGCCACTGCCACACCTGCCAATCAGTCAAACCCATTAAAAACAGCAGATAGCGTCATCGTATTTATAAGAAAACAGGGTATAAACCACTAATCAAACAGGTAGTACGTCAGACATCAACACCGGTTGTTTTTGATAGATGAAATACATCAGAAATACATCCACTAGGCCGCTATTCATTTCAGTGAAAGCAGAAACACTGCGTTTATAACAGACAAGAGTCCATTCATAAGTGAACGGTTTGTAACACATTAATCGCTATGAACGTCCCCTTGCGTAATCATCTTTATCATAAAAAAAACGTAAAATCACTCACCTTTTTAAAATATCCATTCTGACCCGCTCGGTCCTTGATTCCGTTGGTAAGTATTGTATCCGTCATTCTGAACTTTTAAGACGCAGCCAAAAAGCTTCTAAAGAAATGCGGAAAACGGGAATATCGTTGTGAGCCTGTTATTCAACAGGTGCGCTTTCCCCAGCTATTACAATCAGTCACTGGTTCGGTCTCTCGTCTATTCGTTATGTGACATCACTCTACCAGACAGTCGCTATTCTCCGCGCAGCTAAACTAGAAACCCCACCCCGAGAGTGTGACGGCAGCGGATCGCAGCGCAGACAAAACCGTAAAGTTATCAGTATCTTTAGTTGCAGTGTGTTGCTTTTGTAGGTAGGCGGGGCTCCAATCGCTCCTCTTGAGTATTTGCATAAGAGGCGTAGCCCTCTGCCCAGGAGCCTGCTTCATGGTTGTACGTGGAAGGATCCTTTGTCTTTAGAGAATGTTTTATGATACAGAAGTATGCAAGAAAACACATTCCATATGTTTGGCTGAGCCTACTTTTCTTCTATGACTTTTCTTCTTGTTTCTCTCATCTACATAGAGAACAGCAACTTATAGCTGCAAGCAGCAATGAACGGGGTCCACAGGATGACAAAGATCAGAGTGGATTTACAGTGGTTTGAATACCAAACCTAACATGCTTCCTCATGGTAATGTTTTTGATGACTCTAAAATGTTTTTAAGCTGATAGGCTATTGTGAAGTGGATTTTCAAAGGATTTAAAAGGTGCAATATGAAATAATCGCTCCTCCATTTCCTGGTTGCTAAAATTTGAATAGTTATTTCAGTTTATGTGACAAAACAAGCACTCAGAGTGTAGTCCTAATAAGAGCATGTCTATTCTGGGCTCTGGTTTTTAACAGTGTAACACTGAGGTAATGCTCAGTCTTGAAACTGTTTCTGTACTTGTTGTTGTTTAAGTTTGTCATAGTTGAGGAACCCCGACTCACACAGGTATGTGATGCCAAACTGGACCAGAACATCTACTGCTTTCTCAGTCAGGCAGGAGACCACTTCCTGTTGTAGATGAACAACCCAGAACCGGTTCTCAGTCAGGCAGGAGACCACTTCCTGTTGTAGATGAACAGCCCAGAACCGGTTCTCAGTCAGGCAGGAGACCACTTCCTGTTGTAGATGAACAGCCCAGAACCGGTTCTCAGTCAGGCAGGAGACCACTTCCTGTTGTAGATGAACAACCCAGAAACTGTATGAGTGGGTTCTGTCAGGCAGGAGACGACTTCCTGATGTAGATGAACAGCCCAGAACCGGTTCTCAGTCAGGCAGGAGACCACTTCCTGTTGTAGATGAACAGCCCAGAACCGGTTCTCAGTCAGGCAGGAGACCACTTCCTGTTGTAGATGAACAACCCAGAAACTGTATGAGTGGGTTCTCAGTCAGGCAGGAGACCACTTCCTGTTGTAGATGAACAACCCAGAAACTGTATGAGTGGGTTCTCAGTCAGGCAGGAGACCACTTCCTGATGTAGATGAACAGCCCAGTACCGGTTCTCAGTCAGGCAGGAGACCACTTGCTGTTGTAGATGAACAACCCAGAACCGGTTCTCAGTCAGGCAGGAGACCACTTCCTGTTGTAGATGAACAGCCCAGAACCGGTTCTCAGTCAGGCAGGAGACCACTTGCTGTTGTAGATGAACAACCCAGAACCGGTTCTCAGTCAGGCAGGAGACCACTTCCTGTTGTAGATGAACAGCCCAGAACCGGTTCTCAGTCAGGCAGGAGACCACTTCCTGTTGTAGATGAACAGCCCAGAACCGGTTCTCAGTCAGACAGGAGACCACTTCCTGTTGTAGATGAACAGCCCAGAACCGGTTCTCAGTCAGGCAGGAGACCACTTCCTGTTGTAGATGAACAGCCCAGAACCGGTTCTCAGTCAGGCAGGAGACCACTTCCTGTTGTAGATGAACAGCCCAGAACCGGTTCTCAGTCAGACAGGAGACCACTTCCTGTTGTAGATGAACAACCCAGAACCGGTTCTCAGTCAGACAGGAGACCACTTCCTGTTGTAGATGAACAACCCAGAACCGGTTCTCAGTCAGACAGGAGACCACTTCCTGTTGTAGATGAACAACCCAGAACCGGTTCTCAGTCAGGCAGGAGACCACTTCCTGTTGTAGATGAACAACCCAGAACCGGTTCTCAGTCAGGCAGGAGACCACTTCCTGTTGTAGATGAACAGCCCAGAACCGGTTCTCAGTCAGGCAGGAGACCACTTCCTGTTGTAGATGAACAGCCCAGAACCGGTTCTCAGTCAGACAGGAGACCACTTCAAATGTGTTTCATGATTATTGAGCGCAGTCAGAGCTTGTGGCTAGAATGAGTCCATGTGATGACAGCAGTGAGTGGTGACGAGTGGGAATAACAAGTCAGTGACTGACGGCACATCATCTGCTGTTGAACCACAGCGCTGCGTCGTGTGGGAGGCTGAGTGAGCTTCAAGAAAACTGCTGAAAAAAACATCCGGTAAACCGGGAAGCACACTGGCATGTCCCTCTACCTCTCCTTCTCCCTTCTCCTTCTACCCTCTCCCTCTCTCCTCTCCTCTCTCCTTCTCCCCTCTCCTCTCTCCTTCTCCCCTATCCTTCTCCTCTCTCCCTTTCCATCTCCCCTCTCTTTCTCCCCTCTCCTCTCTCCTTCTCCCTCACCCTATCCCTTTCCCCTCTACCTCCCCCTTCTCCCTCTCCTTCTCCCTTCTCCTTCTACCCTCTCCCCTCTCCTCTCTCCTTCTCCCCTCTCCTTCTCTCTCCCTCTCCATCTCTCCTCTCTTTCTCCCCTCTCCTCTCTCCTTCTCCTTCTACCCTCTCCCCTCTACCTCCCCCTTCTCCCTCTCCTTCTCCCTTCTCCTTCTACCCTCTCCTTCTCCCCTCTCCTCTCTCCTTCTCCTCTCTCCCTCTCTCCTTCTCCCTCTCCCTCTCCTTCTCCCTCTCCTCACTCCTTCTCCCTCACCCTCTCCCCTCTCCCTCTCCCCTCTACCTCTACCTCTCCCTCTCCTTCTCCTTCTCCCCTCTCCCTCTCCTTCTCCCTCTCTCCTTCTCCCTCTCCTTCTCCCCTCTCCCTCTCCCCTCTCCTCTCTCCTTCTCCCCTCTCCTTCTCTCTCCCTCTCCATCTCTCCTCTCTTTCTCCCTCTCCTCTCTCCTTCTCCTTCTACCCTCTCCCCTCTACCTCCCCCTTCTCCCTCTCCTTCTCCCTTCTCCTTCTACCCTCTCCTTCTCCCCTCTCCTTCTCCTCTCTCCTTCTCCTCTCTCCCTCTCTCCTTCTCCCTCTCCTTCTCCCTCTCCTCACTCCTTCTCCCTCACCCTCTCCCCTCTCCCCTCTACCTCTACCTCTCCTTCTCCCTCTCCTTCTCCTTCTCCCCTCTCCCTCTCCTTCTCCCTCTCTCCTTCTCCCTCTCCTTCTCCCCTCTCCCTCTCCCCTCTCCCTCTCCCCTCTCCCTCTCCCTCTCCCTCTCCCTCTCCCCCTCCCCTCTCCCTCTCCCTCTCCCCTCTCCCCTGTCCCTCTCCCCTCTACCTCTCCTTCTCCCTCTCTCCTTCTCCCTCTCCTTCTCCCTCTCCCCTCTCCCTCTCCTTCTCCCTCTCTCCTTCTCCCTCTCCTTCTCCCCTCTCCCTCTCCTTCTCCCCTCTCCCTCTCCCCTCTCCCCTGTCCCTCTCCCCTCTCCCCTCTCCCCTGTCCCTCTCCCCTCTACCTCTCACGCAGCTGCCAAACTGAGCCTGCTGTTTAAGCTGAAAGCGCACTGAACAAAGAGCGCAGATGCACTTGGCCAAATCAGATTCCACTGATTAATGAAGTCATTCTAAATGTCCACTGACACGTCGCGACCCACCAGTAGCCTACTGTCACCAAGGTCTACTAACAGCGTTGGTCAGCCATATTGTGGTTTGTGATATTACTCCTCTCTGTCACAACAAGTGGCAGTATACTGGGGGAACACACACCGATGGCACTATTGTCCTCACGTTGTGCGGTGTCCAGGTAATTGGTGTGTCTTTGGTTGCTTAGAAACTGAACGGGAAAACTTGACATGTTATTTCTAAACTCTTCAGACACAGTGGTTGTTCTTCAAGGTTGTTGTCGTGGTGATTATGTTGTTGATTGCTGGGAATGATTCCAGCTAGAGGAGGGCCGGCATTTTCAAAACCACCTGGTCCGTCTTTATTTATAGGGACCCTTGAATGAAAACCTTTTTAGAAGTAAAACAATTTGTCGTCTGAAAACATTAAAATATACTCTGGATTTTTATCCAAATTGGTTCGAAAAGAAAATACTTATTTTTTATTTATTTTTTAACTTCAGATTGAATTGGAATAAAACAAATAAATAAATAATATAGATATATAATAATATATAATATATAGCTCATAGTGGTTGTTAAGATAGACAGGGAGTACATAATAATAATATATAATATATAGCTCATAGTGGTTGTTAAGATAGGCAGGGAGTACATAATAATAATATATAGCTCATAGTGGTTGTTAAGATAGACAGGGAGTACATAATAATACTATATAATATATAGCTCATATTGGTTGTTAAGATAGACAGGGAGTACATAATAAAATCAAATCAAATCAAATCAAATTTTATTTGTCACATACACATGGTTAGCAGATGTTAATGCGAGTGTAGCGAAGATGGTAGATGGTATCGAGTACAGTATATACATATGAGATGAGTGTGTAGACAAAGTAAACAAAGTGGCATAGTTAAAGTGGCTAGTGATACATGTGTTACATAAGGATGCAGTCGATGTTGTAGAGTACAGTATATACATATGCATATGAGATGAATAATGTAGGGTAAGTAACATTATATAAGGTAGCATTGTTTAAAGTGGCTAGTGATATATTTACATCATTCCCATCAATTCCCATTATTAAAATGGCTGGAGTTGGGTCAGTGTCAATGACAGTGTGTTGGCAGCAGCCACTCAATGTTAGTGGTGGCTATTTAACAGTCTGATGGCCTTGAGATAGAAGCTGTTTTTCAGTCTCTCGGTCCCAGCTTTGATGCACCTGTACTGACCTCGCCTTCTGGATGATAGCGGGGTGAACAGGCAGTGGTTCGGGTGGTTGATGTCCTTGATGATCTTTATGGCCTTCCTGTAACAACGGGTGGTGTAGGTGTCCTGGAGGGCAGGTAGTTTGCCCCCGGTGATGCGTTGTGCAGTCCTCACTACCCTCTGGAGAGCCTTACGGTTGAGGGCGGAGCAGTTGCCGTACCAGGCGGTGATACAGCCCGCCAGGATGCTCTCGATTGTGCATCTGTAGAAGTTTGTGAGTGCTTTTGGTGACAAGCCGAATTTCTTCAGCCTCCTGAGGTTGAATAGGCGCTGCTGCGCCTTCTTCACGACGCTGTCAGTGTGAGTGGACCAATTCAGTTTGTCTGTGATGTGTATGCCGAGGAACTTAAAACTAGCTACCCTCTCCACTACTGTTCCATCGATGTGGATAGGGGTGTTCCCTCTGCTGTTTCCTGAAGTCCACAATCATCTCCTTAGTTTTGTTGACGTTGAGTGTGAGGTTATTTTCCTGACACCACACTCCAAGGGCCCTCACCTCCTCCCTGTAGGCCGTCTCGTCGTTATTGGTAATCAAGCCTACCACTGTTGTGTCGTCCGCAAACTTGATGATTGAGTTGGAGGCGTGCGTGGCCACGCAGTCATGGGTGAACAGGGAGTACAGGAGAGGGCTCAGAACGCACCTTGTGGGGCCCCGTGTTGAGGATCAGCGGGGAGGAGATGTTGTTGCCTACCCTCACCACCTGGGGGCGGCCCGTCAGGAAGTCCAGTACCTAGTTGCACAGGGCGGGGTCGAGACCCAGGGTCTCGAGCTTGGAGGGTACTATGGTGTTGAATGCCGAGCTGTAGTCGATGAACAGCATTCTCACATAGGTATTCCTCTTGTCCAAGTGGGTTAGGGCAGTGTGCAGTGTGGTTGAGATTGCATCGTCTGTGGACCTATTTGGGCGGTAAGCAAATTGGAGTGGGTCTAGGGTGTCAGGTAGGGTGGAGGTGATATGGTCCTTGACTAGTCTCTCAAAGCACTTCATGATGACGGAAGTGAGTGCTACGGGGCGGTAGTCGTTTAGCTCAGTTACCTTAGCTTTCTTGGGAACAGGAACAATGGTGGCCCTCTTGAAGCATGTGGGAACAGCAGACTGGTATAGGGATTGATTGAATATGTCCGTAAACACACCGGCCAGCTGGTCTGCGCATGCTCGGAGGGAGCGGCTGGGGATGCCGTCTGGGCCTGCAGCCTTGCGAGGGTTAACACGTTTAAATGTCTTACTCACCTCGGCTGCAGTGAAGGAGAGACTGCATGTTTCCGTTGCAGGCCGTGTCAGTGGCACTGTATTGTCCTCAAAGCGGGCAAAAAAGTTATTTAGTCTGCCTGGGAGCAAGACATCCTGGTCCGTGACTGGGGTGGATTTCATCTTGTAGTCCGTGATTGACTGTAGACCCTGCCACATGCCTCTTGTGTCTGAGCCATTGAATTGAGATTCCACTTTGTCTCTGTACTGACGCTTAGCTTGTTTGATAGCCTTACGGAGGGAATAGCTGCACTGTTTGTATTCAGTCATGTTGCCAGACACCTTGCCCTGATTAAAAGCAGTGGTTCGCGCTTTCAGTTTCACGCGAATGCTGCCATCAATCCACGGTTTCTGGTTAGGGAATGTTTTTATCGTTGCTATGGGAACGACATCTTCGACGCACGTTCTAATGAACTCGCACACCGAATCAGCGTATTCGTCAATATTCCCATCTGACGCAATACGAAACATGTCCCAGTCCACGTGATGGAAGCAGTCTTGGAGTGTGGAGTCAGCTTGGTCGGACCAGCGTTGGACAGACCTCAGCGTGGGAGCCTCTTGTTTTAGTTTCTGTCTGTAGGCAGGGATCAGCAAAATGGAGTCGTGGTCAGCTTTTCCGAAAGGGGGGCGGGGCAGGGCTTTATATGCGTCGCGGAAGTTAGAGTAACAATGATCCAAGGTTTTACCACCCCTGGTTGCGCAATCGATATGCTGATAAAATTTAGGGAGTCTTGTTTTCAGATTGGCTTTGTTAAAATCCCCAGCTACAATGAATGCAGCCTCCGGATAAATGTTTTCCAGTTTGCAAAGAGTTAAATAAAGTTCGTTCAGAGCCATCGATGTGTCTGCTTGGGGGGGGATATATACGGCTGTGATTATAATCGAGGAGAATTCTCTTGGAAGATAATGCGGTCTACATTTGATTGTGAGGAATTCTAAATCAGGTGAACAGAAGGATTTGAGTTCCTGTATGTTTCCTTCATCACACCATGTCCCGTTAGTCATGAGGCATACGCCCCTCCACTCTTCTTACCAGATAGATGTTTGTTTCTGTCGGCGCGATGCGTGGAGAAACCCGTTGGCTGTACCGCCCTGGATAGCGTTTTCCCAGTAAGCCATGTCTCCGTAAAGCAGAGAACGTTGCAGTCTCTGATGTCCCTCTGGAATGCCACCCTTGCTCGGATTTCATCAACCTTGTTGTCGAGAGACTGGACATTGGCAAGAAGAATACTGGGAAGTGGTGCGCGATGTGCCCTTTTCCGGAGTCTGACCAGAACACCGCCGCGTTTCCCTCTTTTTCGGAGTCGTTTCCTTGGGTCGCTGCATGCGATCCATTCCGTTGTCCTGTTTGTAAGGCAGAACACAGGATCCGCGTCGCGGAAAACATATTCTTGGTCGTACTGATGGTGAGTTGACGCTGATCTTATATTCAGTAGTTCTTCTCGACTGTATGTAATGAAACCTAAGATGACCTGGAGTACTAATGTAAGAAATAACACGTAAAAAAACAGAAAACTGCATAGTTTCCTAGGAACGCGAAGCGAGGCGGCCATCTCAGTCGGCGCGTACATACTATATAATATATAGCTCATAGTGGTTGTTAAGATAGGCAGGGAGTACATAATAATACTATATAATATATAGCTCATAGTGGTTGTTAAGATAGGCAGGGAGTACATAATAATACTATATAATATATAGCTCATAGTGGTTGTTAAGATAGACAGGGAGTACATAATAATAATATAGATAGCTCATAGCGGTTGTTAAGATAGGCAGGGAGTACATAATAATAATATATAGCTCATAGTGGTTGTTAAGATAGACAGGGAGTACATAATAATAATATATAATATATAGCTCATAGTGGTTGTTAAGATAGACAGGGAGTACATAATAATACTATATAATATATAGCTCATAGTGGTTGTTAAGATAGGCAGGGAGTACATAATAATAATATATAGCTCATAGTGGTTGTTAAGATAGACAGGGAGTACATAATAATACTATATAATATATAGCTCATAGTGGTTGTTAAGATAGACAGGGAGTACATAATAATAATATATAATATATAGCTCATAGTGGTTGTTAAGATAGGCAGGGAGTACATAATAATAATATATAGCTCATAGTGGTTGTTAAGATAGACAGGGAGTACATAATAATAATATATAATATATAGCTCATAGTGGTTGTTAAGATAGACAGGAGTACATAATAATAATATATAGCTCATAGTGGTTGTTAAGATAGACAGGGAGTACATAATAATAATATATAATATATAGCTCATAGTGGTTGTTAAGATAGGCAGGGAGTACATAATAATAATATAGATCGCTCATAGCGGTTGTTAAGATAGGCAGGGAGTACATAATAATAATATATAGCTCATAGTGGTTGTTAAGATAGACAGGGAGTACATAATAATAATATATAATATATAGCTCATAGTGGTTGTTAAGATAGACAGGGAGTACATAATAATAATATATAGCTCATAGTGGTTGTTAAGATAGACAGGGAGTACATAATAATAATATATAGCTCATAGTGGTTGTTAAGATAGGCAGGGAGTACATAATAATAATATATAGCTCATAGTGGTTGTTAAGATAGACTGGGAGTACCTAATAATAATATATAATATATAGCTCATAGTGGTTGTTAATATAGACAGGGAGTACATAATAATAATATATAGCTCATAGTGGTTGTTAAGATAGACAGGGAGTACATAATATATAATATATAGCTCATAGTGGTTGTTAAGATAGACAGGGAGTACATAATAATAATATATAGCTCATAGTGGTTGTTAAGATAGACAGGGAGTACATAATAATAATATATAATATATAGCTCATAGTGGTTGTTAAGATAGACAGGGAGTACATAATAATAATATATAATATATAGCTCATAGTGGTTGTTAAGATAGACAGGGAGTACATAATAATAATATATAGCTCATAGTGGTTGTTAAGATAGGCAGGGAGTACATAATAATAATATATAATATATAGCTCATAGTGGTTGTTAAGATAGGCGGGGAGTACATAATAATTCCATATAATATATAGCTCATAGTGGTTGTTAAGATAGGCAGGGAGTACATAATAATAATATATAGCTCATAGTGGTTGTTAAGATAGACAGGGAGTACATAATAATAATATATAATATATAGCTCATAGCGGTTGTTAAGATAGGCAGGGAGTACATAATAATAATATATAGCTCATAGTGGTTGTTAGGATAGACAGGGAGTACATAATAATAATATATAATATATAGCTCATAGTGGTTGTTACGATAGGCAGGGAGTACATAATAATAATATATAATATATAGCTCATAGTGGTTGTTAAGATAGACAGGGAGTACATAATAATAATATATAGCTCATAGTGGTTGTTAAGATAGACAGGGAGTACATAATAATAATATATACTATATAGCTCATAGTGGTTGTTAAGATAGGCAGGGAGTACATAATAATAATATATAGCTCATAGCGGTTGTTAAGATAGGCAGGGAGTACATAATAATAATATATAATATATAGCTCATAGTGGTTGTTAAGATAGACAGGGAGTACATAATAATAATATATAATATATAGCTCATAGTGGTTGTTAAGATAGACAGGGAGTACATAATAATAATATATAATATATAGCTCATAGTGGTTGTTAAGATAGGCAGGGAGTACATAATAATAATATATAATATATAGCTCATAGTGGTTGTTAAGATAGACTGGGAGTACATAATAATAATATATAGCTCATAGTGGTTGTTAAGATAGACAGGGAGTACATAATAATAATATATAATATATAGCTCATAGTGGTTGTTAAGATAGGCAGGGAGTACATAATAATAATATATAATATATAGCTCATAGTGGTTGTTAAGATAGACTGGGAGTACATAATAATAATATATAGCTCATAGTGGTTGTTAAGATAGACAGGGAGTACATAATAATAATATATAGCTCATAGCGGTTGTTAAGATAGGCAGGGAGTACATAATAATAATATATAATATATAGCTCATAGTGGTTGTTAAGATAGGCAGGGAGTACATAATAATAATATATAATATATAGCTCATAGTGGTTGTTAAGATAGACAGGGAGTACATAATAATAATATATAATATATAGCTCATAGTGGTTGTTAAGATAGACAGGGAGTACATAATAATAATATATAATATATAGCTCATAGTGGTTGTTAAGATAGGCAGGGAGTACATAATAATAATATATAATATATAGCTCATAGTGGTTGTTAAGATAGACTGGGAGTACATAATAATAATATATAATATATAGCTCATAGTGGTTGTTAAGATAGGCAGGGAGTACATAATAATAATATATAATATATAGCTCATAGTGGTTGTTAAGATAGACAGGGAGTACATAATAATAATATATAGCTCATAGTGGTTGTTAAGATAGGCAGGGAGTACATAATAATAATATATAGCTCATAGTGGTTGTTAAGATAGACAGGGAGTACATAATAACAATATATAGCTCATAGTGGTTGTTAAGATAGGCAGGGAGTACATAATAATAATATATAATATATAGCTCATAGTGGTTGTTAAGATAGGCAGGGAGTACATAATAATAATATATAATATATAGCTCATAGTGGTTGTTAAGATAGACAGGGAGTACATAATAATAATATAGATAGCTCATAGTGGTTGTTAAGATAGACAGGGAGTACATAATAATAATATATAGCTCATAGTGGTTGTTAAGATAGACAGGGAGTACATAATAATAATATATAATATATAGCTCATAGTGGTTGTTAAGATAGGCAGGAGTACATAATAATAATATATAATATATAGCTCATAGTGGTTGTTAAGATAGACAGGAGTACATAATAATAATATATAGCTCATAGTGGTTGTTAAGATAGGCAGGAGTACATAATAATAATATATAGCTCATAGTGGTTGTTAAGATAGGCAGGGAGTACATAATAATAATATATAGCTCATAGTGGTTGTTAAGATAGACAGGGAGTACATAATAATAATATATAGCTCATAGTGGTTGTTAGGATAGACAGGGAGTACATAATAATAATATATAATATATAGCTCATAGTGGTTGTTAAGATAGGCAGGGAGTACATAATAATAATATATAATATATAGCTCATAGTGGTTGTTAAGATAGACAGGGAGTACATAATAATAATATATAGCTCATAGTGGTTGTTAAGATAGACAGGGAGTACATAATAATAATATATACTATATAGCTCATAGTGGTTGTTAAGATAGGCAGGGAGTACATAATAATAATATATAGCTCATAGCGGTTGTTAAGATAGGCAGGGAGTACATAATAATAATATATAATATATAGCTCATAGTGGTTGTTAAGATAGACAGGGAGTACATAATAATAATATATAATATATAGCTCATAGTGGTTGTTAAGATAGACAGGGAGTACATAATAATAATATATAATATATAGCTCATAGTGGTTGTTAAGATAGGCAGGGAGTACATAATAATAATATATAATATATAGCTCATAGTGGTTGTTAAGATAGACTGGGAGTACATAATAATAATATATAGCTCATAGTGGTTGTTAAGGTAGACAGGGAGTACATAATAATAATATATAATATATAGCTCATAGTGGTTGTTAAGATAGGCAGGGAGTACATAATAATAATATATAATATATAGCTCATAGTGGTTGTTAAGATAGACTGGGAGTACATAATAATAATATATAGCTCATAGTGGTTGTTAAGATAGACAGGGAGTACATAATAATAATATATAGCTCATAGCGGTTGTTAAGATAGGCAGGGAGTACATAATAATAATATATAATATATAGCTCATAGTGGTTGTTAAGATAGGCAGGGAGTACATAATAATAATATATAATATATAGCTCATAGTGGTTGTTAAGATAGACAGGGAGTACATAATAATATATAATATATAGCTCATAGTGGTTGTTAAGATAGACAGGAGTACATAATAATAATATATAATATATAGCTCATAGTGGTTGTTAAGATAGGCAGGGAGTACATAATAATAATATATAATATATAGCTCATAGTGGTTGTTAAGATAGACTGGGAGTACATAATAATAATATATAATATATAGCTCATAGTGGTTGTTAAGATAGGCAGGGAGTACATAATAATAATATATAATATATAGCTCATAGTGGTTGTTAAGATAGACAGGGAGTACATAATAATAATATATAGCTCATAGTGGTTGTTAAGATAGGCAGGGAGTACATAATAATAATATATAGCTCATAGTGGTTGTTAAGATAGACAGGGAGTACATAATAATAATATATAGCTCATAGTGGTTGTTAAGATAGGCAGGGAGTACATAATAATAATATATAATATATAGCTCATAGTGGTTGTTAAGATAGGCAGGGAGTACATAATAATAATATATAATATATAGCTCATAGTGGTTGTTAAGATAGACAGGGAGTACATAATAATAATATAGATAGCTCATAGTGGTTGTTAAGATAGACAGGGAGTACATAATAATAATATATAGCTCATAGTGGTTGTTAAGATAGACAGGGAGTACATAATAATAATATATAATATATAGCTCATAGTGGTTGTTAAGATAGGCAGGGAGTACATAATAATAATATATAATATATAGCTCATAGTGGTTGTTAAGATAGACAGGGAGTACATAATAATAATATATAGCTCATAGTGGTTGTTAAGATAGGCAGGGAGTACATAATAATAATATATAGCTCATAGTGGTTGTTAAGATAGACAGGGAGTACATAATAATAATATATATAGCTCATAGTGGTTGTTAAGATAGGCAGGGAGTACATAATATATAATATATAGCTCATAGTGGTTGTTAAGATAGACAGGGAGTACAATTGTAAAGGAAACACCCTGGCTACTGGGTTTTCTAAATATGACAAATATGACAGACATGAAAGACATCTTTCATGTGAACAAGATGGTGTCGACAGAGAGGGCTGCCTCGCTTCTAGTCCTTAGGAAACTTTGCAGGATAGGATAGGGATAGGGTATGTCAGGGACTGAGGGATAGGGATAGGGTATGTCAGGGACTGAGGGATAGGGATAGGGTCTGTCAGGGACTGAGGGATAGGGTCTGCCAGGGACTGAGGGATAGGGATAGGGTCTGTCAGGGACTGAGGGATAGGGATAGGGTCTGTCAGGGACTGAGGGATAGGGTCTGCCAGGGACTGAGGGATAGGGATAGGGTCTGTCAGGGACTGAGGGATAGGGATAGGGTCTGTCAGGGACTGAGGGATAGGGTCTGCCAGGGACTGAGGGATAGGGATAGGGTCTGTCAGGGACTGAGGGATAGGGATAGGGTCTGTCAGGGACTGAAGGATAGGGATAGGGTCTGTCAGGGACTGAGGGATAGGGATAGGGTCTGTCAGGGACTGAGGGATAGGGATAGGGTCTGTCAGGGACTGAAGGATAGGGATAGGTTCTGTCAGGGACTGAGGGATAGGGATAGGGTCTGTCAGGGACTGAGGGATAGGGATAGGGTCTGTCAGGGACTGAGGGATAGGGATAGGGTCTGTCAGGGACTGAGGGATAGGGTCTGCCATGGACTGAGGGATAGGGATAGGGTCTGTCAGGGACTGAGGATAGGGTCTGCCAGGGACTGAGGGATAGGGATAGGGTCTGTCAGGGACTGAGGCATAGGGATAGGGTCTGTCAGGGACTGAGGGATAGGGTCTGCCAGGGACTGAGGGATAGGGATAGGGTCTGTCAGGGACTGAGGGATAGGGATAGGGTCTGTCAGGGACTGAGGGATAGGGTCTGCCATGGACTGAGGGATAGGGATAGGGTCTGTCAGGGACTGAGGGATAGGGTCTGCCAGGGACTGAGGGAAAGGGATAGGGTCTGTCAGGGACTGAGCGATAGGGATAGGGTCTGTCAGGGACTGAGGGATAGGGTCTGCCAGGGACTGAGGGATAGGGATAGGGTCTGTCAGGGACTGAGGTTAGGAATAGGGTCTGTCAGGGACTGAGGGATAGGGTCTGCCAGGGACTGAGGGATAGGGATAGGGTCTGTCAGGGACTGAGGGATAGGGTCTGTCAGGGACTGAGGGATAGGGTCTGCCAGGGACTGAGGGATAGGGATAGGGTCTGTCAGGGACTGAGGGATAGGGTCTGTCAGGGACTGAGGGATAGGGATAGGGTCTGTCAAGGACTGAGGGATAGGGATAGGGTCTGTCAGAGAGGGCTGCCTCGCTTCTAGTCCTTAGGAAACTTTGCAGGATAGGATAGGGATAGGGTCTGTCAGGGACTTAGGGATAGGGTCTGTCAGAGACTGAGGGATAGGGATAGGGTCTGTCAGGGACTGAGGGATAGGGATAGGGTCTGTCAGGGACTGAGGGATAGGGATAGGGTCTGTCAGGGACCGAGGGATAGGGTCTGCCAGGGACTGAGGGATAGGGATAGGGTATGTCAGGGACTGAGGGATAGGGATAGGGTCTGTCAGGGACTGAGGGATAGGGATAGGGTCTGTCAGGGACTGAGGGATAGGGATAGGGTCTGTCAGGGACTGAGGGATAGGGTCTGTCAGGTACTGAGGGATAGGGATAGGGTCTGTCAGGGACTGAGGGATAGGGATAGGGTCTGTCAGGGACTGAGGGATAGGGATAGGGTCTGTCAGGGACTGAGGGATAGGGTCTGCCAGGGACTGAGGGATAGGGATAGGGTCTGTCAGGGACTGAGGGATAGGGATAGGGTCTGTCAGGGACTGAGGGATAGGGTCTGCCAGGGACTGAGGGATAGGGATAGGGTCTGTCAGGGACTGAGGGATAGGGATAGGGTATGTCAGGGACTGAGGGATAGGGATAGGGTCTGTCAGGGACTGAGGGATAGGGTCTGTCAGGGACTGAGGGATAGGGATAGGGTCTGTCAGGGACTGAGGGATAGGGATAGGGTCTGTCAGGGACTGAGGGATAGGGATAGGGTCTGTCAGGGACTGAGGGATAGGGATAGGGTCTGTCAGGGACTGAGGGATAGGGATAGGGTCTGTCAGGGACTGAGGGATAAGGTCTGCCAGGGACTGAGGGATAGGGATAGGGTCTGTCAGGGACTGAGGGATAGGGATAGGGTCTGTCAGGGACTGAGGGATAGGGATAGGGTCTGTCAGGGACTGAGGGATAGGGATAGGGTCTGTCAGGGACTGAGGGATAGGGATAGGGTCTGTCAGGGACTGAAGGATAGGGATAGGGTCTGCCAGGGACTGAGGGATAGGGATATGGTCTGTCAGGGACTGAGGGATAGGGTCTGTCAGGGACTGAGGGATAGGGATATGGTCTGTCAGGGACTGAGGGATAGGGTCTGTCAGGGACTGAGGGATAGGGTCTGTCAGGGACTGAGGGATAGGGATAGGGTCTGTCAGGGACTGAGGGATAGGGTCTGTCAGAGACTGAGGGATAGGGATAGGGTCTGTCAGGGACTGAGGGATAGGGTCTGTCAGGGACTGAGGGATAGGGATAGGGTCTGTCAGGGACTGAGGGATAGGGATAGGGTTTGTCAGGGACTGAGGGATAGGGATAGGGTCTGTCAGTGACTGAGGGGTAGGGATAGGGTCTGTCAGGGACTGAGGGATAGGGATAGGGTCTGTCAGGGACTGAGGGATAGGGATAGGGTCTGTCAGGGACTGGGGGATAGGGATAGGGTCTGTCAGAGAGGGCTGCCTCGCTTCTAGCCCTTAGGAAACTTTGCAGTGTTTTTTATTTTTTATTAATATATTACAAGAATTTCCCTACACTCGCATTAACATCTGCTTACCATGTGTATGTGACCAATAACATCTGCTTACCATGTGTATGTAACCAATAACATTTTATTTTATTTGACTTGAATAACTCTAAAACTATATTTTGGTATTTATTTTCATTAGTCCGCTGTCGATGCAGTCCCAAAATGTTTAATTTGTCAACAGTCAAGTTTTCAAGATATTGGACGAGCAAGGAGCAACATTGTCACATTATCATGACGATGTGCCTGTCCTGTCCTGTCCTGTCCTGTCCTGTCCTGTCCTGTCCTGTCCTGTCCTGTCCTGTCCTGTCCTGTCCTGTCTATCCTGTCCTGTCCTGCCTGTCCTGTCCTGACAG
Source organism: Oncorhynchus gorbuscha (assembly GCF_021184085.1). NCBI lineage: Eukaryota > Metazoa > Chordata > Actinopteri > Salmoniformes > Salmonidae > Oncorhynchus > Oncorhynchus gorbuscha. The sequence goes on from NW_025746915.1 coordinate 43,895, forward strand.
AGGGAGTCTGTGGAACAGTCCTGTCATGGTTCTCCCCTCCCTCTAGAGGACAGAGGGAGACAGAGGGAGTCTGTAGAACAGTCCTGTCATGGTTCTCCACTCCCTCTAGAGGACAGATAGAGACAGAGGGAGTCTGTGGAACAGTCCTCTCATGGTTCTCCCCTCCCTCTAGAGGACAGATAGAAACAGAGGGAGTCCGTGTCATGGTTCTCCCCTCCCTCTAGAGGACAGAGGGAGTCTGTGGAACAGTCCTGTCATGGTTCTCCCCTCCCTCTAGATGACAGAGGGAGTCTGTGTCATGGTTCTCCCCTCCCTCTAGAGGACAGATGAAGAGAGAGAGAGGGAGTCTGTGGAACAGTCCTGTCATGGTTCTCCCCTCCCTCTAGAGGACAGATGGAGACAGAGGGAGTCCATGGAACCGTCCTGTCATGGTTCTCCCCTCCCTCTAGAGGACAGATAGAGACAGAGGAGTCCATGGAACCATCCTGTCATGTTTCTCCCCTCCCTCTAGAGGACAGATAGAGACAGAGGGAGTCCATGGAATTGTCCTGTCATGGTTCTCCCTCCCTCTAGAGGACAGATAGAGACAGAGGGAGTCTGTGGAACAGTCCTGTCATGGTTCTCCCCTCCCTCTAGAGGACAGATGAAGAGAGAGAGAGGGAGTCTGTCCAGTCCTGTCATGGTTCTCCCTCCCTCTAGAGGACAGATGAAGAGAGAGAGAGGGAGTCTGTGGAACAGTCCTGTCATGGTTCTCCCCTCCCTCTAGAGGACAGAGGGAGTCTGTGTCATGGTTCTCCCCTCCCTCTAGAGGACAGAGGGAGTCTGTGGAACAGTCCTGTCATGGTTCTCCCCTCCCTCTAGAGGACAGAGGGAGTCTGTGTCATGGTTCTCCACTGCCTCTAGAGGACAGATGAAGAGAGAGAGAGGGAGTCTGTGGAACAGTCCTGTCATGGTTCTCCCCTCCCTCTAGAGGACAGAGGGAGTCTGTGTCATGGTTCTCCCCTCCCTCTAGAGGACAGAGGGAGTCTGTGGAACAGTCCTGTCATGGTTCTCCCCTCCCTCTAGAGGACAGAGGGAGTCTGTGTCATGGTTCTCCCCTCCCTCTAGAGGACAGAGGGAGTCTGTGGAACAGTCCTGTCAGTGTAAGAAATATATCCTGTTCTATTTGTTCAGCTAAATTAGTTTCATAAGCATTGAATTGAACGTTATTTAGTTCATGTTTGAATATGAAAACAGAACAACAGAAAAATATTCCATTATTTCCATTGCCAGGTTTCCTTCATGTGTCCCTGACTGACATCGTGTGGTTGGTTGGCGGTACTGCACCCCAGCTGTTATTATTGTAGCGCACCATTCAGGCTGACGGAGTTAAATCGTGGGGTAGGAAATGCTTCTTCACTCTTTTCCCAGGCACTTTCTTTTAACATAATTAGATCCAAAAGGAACACAGATTATATATGAACTAATGTACAATGTAAATGACGTGTCATTTGTCATAATGTGAAGTGTACTTTTGTTGTTTTTAACAGTTTCCATGCTGACTTCCTAGCTCTCATCCTGTTAACCATGTTACACTGTTAGCTGGCGTGTTGTCCAAACCTACAAGGTTCAACATTTATGTTGAGTTTTTAAAATCCTTTTATGTTACAGGAGTTTGAGGGAATTCGTAAATTAACTAACACTGCGGTGTGTGTTATTCACTGTCTCAGGGATGTGATGGTGTACGTTATTCTCTGTCTCAGGGATGTGATGGTGTACGTTATTCTCTGTCTCAGGGACGTGATGGTGTACGTTATTCTCTGTCTCAGGGACGTGATGGTGTACGTTATTCTCTGTCTCAGGGATGTGATGGTGTACGTTATTCTCTGTCTCAGGGACGTGATGGTGTACGTTATTCTCTGTCTCAGGGACGTGATGGTGTACGTTATTCTCTGTCTCAGGGACGTGATGGTGTACGTTATTCTCTGTCTCAGGGACGTGATGGTGTACGTTATTCTCTGTCTCAGGGACGTGATGGTGTACGTTATTCTCTGTCTCAGGGACGTGATGGTGTACGTTATTCTCTGTCTCAGGGACGTGATGGTGTACGTTATTCTCTGTCTCAGGGATGTGATGGTGTACGTTATTCTCTGTCTCAGGGACGTGATGGTGTACGTTATTCTCTGTCTCAGGGACGTGATGGTGTACGTTATTCTCTGTCTCAGGGACGTGATGGTGTACGTTATTCTCTGTCTCAGGGACGTGATGGTGTACGTTATTCTCTGTCTCAGGGACGTGATGGTGTACGTTATTCTCTGTCTCAGGGACGTGATGGTGTACGTTATTCTCTGTCTCAGGGACGTGATGGTGTACGTTATTCTCTGTCTCAGGGATGTGATGGTGTACGTTATTCTCTGTCTCAGGGACGTGATGGTGTACGTTATTCTCTGTCTCAGGGACGTGATGGTGTACGTTATTCTCTGTCTCAGGGACGTGATGGTGTACGTTATTCTCTGTCTCAGGGACGTGATGGTGTACGTTATTCTCTGTCTCAGGGACGTGATGGTGTACGTTATTCTCTGTCTCAGGGACGTGATGGTGTACGTTATTCTCTGTCTCAGGGACGTGATGGTGTACGTTATTCTCTGTCTCAGGGACGTGATGGTGTACGTTATTCTCTGTCTCAGGGACGTGATGGTGTACGTTATTCTCTGTCTCAGGGACGTGATGGTGTACGTTATTCTCTGTCTCAGGGACGTGATGGTGTACGTTATTCTCTGTCTCAGGGACGTGATGGTGTACGTTATTCTCTGTCTCAGGGACGTGATGGTGTACGTTATTCTCTGTCTCAGGGACGTGATGGTGTACGTTATTCTCTGTCTCAGGGACGTGATGGTGTACGTTATTCTCTGTCTCAGGGACGTGATGGTGTACGTTATTCTCTGTCTCAGGGACGTGATGGTGTACGTTATTCTCTGTCTCAGGGACGTGATGGTGTACGTTATTCTCTGTCTCAGGGACGTGATGGTGTACGTTATTCTCTGTCTCAGGGACGTGATGGTGTACGTTATTCTCTGTCTCAGGGACGTGATGGTGTACGTTATTCTCTGTCTCAGGGACGTGATGGTGTACGTTATTCTCTGTCTCAGGGACGTGATGGTGTACGTTATTCTCTGTCTCAGGGACGTGATGGTGTACGTTATTCTCTGTCTCAGGGACGTGATGGTGTACGTTATTCTCTGTCTCAGGGACGTGATGGTGTACGTTATTCTCTGTCTCAGGGACGTGATGGTGTACGTTATTCTCTGTCTCAGGGACGTTATTTTATATGGAGCTCATATGCAATTAAGAATAAAAAAATACTATCAAAAAAGAAGAAGAATATAACAGACTGTTTCATGGTGATGAATCTACTAACACTGCTGTTGTCTGTCCCAGGGATGTGATGGTGGGCTCTCTCTCTCTCTGTCTCTCTCTCTCTCTCTCTCTCTCTCTCTCTCTCTCTCTCTCTCTCTCTCTCTCTCTCTCTCTCTCTCTCTCTCTCTCTGTCTCTGTCTCTGTCTCTGTCTCTGTCTCTCTCTCTCTCTCTCTCTCTCTCTCTCTCTCTCTCTCTCTCTCTCTCTCTGTCTCTGTCTCTGTCTCTGTCTCTGTCTCTGTCTCTCTCTCTCTCTCTCTCTCTCTCTCTCTCTCTCTCTGTCTCTCTCTCTCTCTCTCTCTCTCTCTCTCTGTCTCTCTCTGTCTCTCTCTCTCTCTCTCTCTCTCTCTCTCTCTCTCTCTCTCTCTCTCTCTCTCTCTCTCTCTCTCTCCTAACACTGCTGTTGTCTGTCCCAGAACAAATAAAGGTTCCGTGAGCACTGTTGTGTCGTGCCTGCTGATTGGTTGCATCGGGAAAGGAGTTAGAACGTGCCTTCTGATTGGTTGCCTCGGGAAAGGAGGAACCAGAAGGTTACATAGGTCTATATTTTACATATATTATGCTTCCACCTACTATATAGAAGTCTACAATATAAAAAAAAAATGCAACCTTTATTTAACCAGGCATGTCAATTATTAAGAACGAATTCTTATTTTCAATGACGGCCTAGGAACAGTGGGTTAACTGCCTGTTCAGGGGCAAAACGACAGATTTGTACCTTGTCAGCTCGGGGATTCGAACTTGCAACCTTTCGGTTACTAGTCCAGTGCTCTAACCACTGCAGGGTGCAACAACCTGGACATACAACCACTCCTCAACCACCACAAGGGGGCGATAAACATCTGTGTTTCAGTAAAGGTGCAGATTTCCAGGAAAAGGTGGAAAAAGGTGTTTTGACAGGCGATGAAATCACAGGGCATCTTGTCAAACTGGTACATCTGAAACACTAAAATACTCTATTCCTGTGAGAATCACTGAACCATCTAAACCACGGTGAGAATCACTGAACCATCTAAACCACTGTGAGAATCACTGAACCATCTAAACCACGGTGAGAATCACTGAACCATCTAAACCACTGTGAGAATCACTGAACCATCTAAACCGCTGTGAGAATCACTGAACCATCTAAACCACTGTGAGAATCACTGAACCATCTAAACCGCTGTGAGAATCACTGAACCATCTGAGAGAATCACTGAACCATCTAAACCACTGTGAGAATCACTGAACCATCTAAACCACTGTGAGAATCACTGAACCATCTAAACCACTGTGAGAATCACTGAACCATCTAAACCACTGTGAGAATCACTGAACCATCTAAACTGCTGTGAGAATCACTGAACCATCTAAACCGCTGTGAGAATCACTGAACCATCTAAACCACTGTGAGAATCACTGAACCATCTAAACCACTGTGAGAATCACTGAACCATCTAAACCACGGTGAGAATCACTGAACCATCTAAACCACTGTGAGAATCACTGAACCATCTAAACCGCTGTGAGAATCACTGAACCATCTGAGAGAATCACTGAACCATCTAAACCACTGTGAGAATCACTGAACCATCTAAACCACTGCGAGAATCACTGAACCATCTAAACCACTGTGAGAATCACTGAACCATCTAAACTGCTGTGAGAATCACTGAACCATCTAAACCGCTGTGAGAATCACTGAACCATCTAAACCACTGTGAGAATCACTGAACCATCTAAACCACTGTGAGAATCACTGAACCATCTAAACTGCTGTGAGAATCACTGAACCATCTAAACCGCTGTGAGAATCACTGAACCATCTAAACCACTGTGAGAATCACTGAACCATCTAAACCACTGTGAGAATCACTGAACCATTTAAACCACGGTGAGAATCACTGAACCATCTAAACCACTGTGAGAATCACTGAACCATCTAAACCGCTGTGAGAATCACTGAACCATCTGAGAGAATCACTGAACCATCTAAACCACTGTGAGAATCACTGAACCATCTAAACCGCTGTGAGAATCACTGAACCATCTAAACCGCTGTGAGAATCACTGAACCATCTAAACCACTGTGAGAATCACTGAACCATCTAAACCACGGTGAGAATCACTGAACCATCTAAACCACTGTGAGAATCACTGAACCATCTAAACCGCTGTGAGAATCACTGAACCATCTGAGAGAATCACTGAACCATCTAAACCACTGTGAGAATCACTGAACCATCTAAACTGCTGTGAGAATCACTGAACCATCTAAACCGCTGTGAGAATCACTGAACCATCTAAACCACTGTGAGAATCACTGAACCATCTAAACCACTGTGAGAATCACTGAACCATCTAAACCGCTGTGAGAATCACTGAACCATCTAAACCGCTGTGAGAATCACTGAACCATCTAAACCGCTGTGAGAATCACTGAACCATCTAAACTGTGAATATCTTCCCATAACCACATATATAGTATTTTCAGGTGTTTTGAAGCCGCAGTTCAAAACCAAAAGTAAAATATGGAAAAAAACGAGACTTAAGAACGTGAAGTATAGAAATAGGGCACATAGAATAGATCTACAGGTTCTCAGACTGGCTTTCACTGAGAAGGACAGATCTATAGAACAGATCTACAGGTTCTCAGACTGGCTTTCAATGAGGACAGATCTATATAAACAGATCTACAGGTTCTCAGACTGGCTTTCAATGAGGACAGATCTATATAAACAGATCTACAGGTTCTCAGACTGGCTTTCAATGAGAAGGACAGATCTATATAAACAGATCTACAGGTTCCCAGACTGGCTTTCAATGAGAAGGACAGATCTATAACTCACATTTCTATGTGGGTTTGGTTGGGTCTCCCATAAAGTGACATACTACGGCCTCAGGAGAAGTGTCCTCTGTTGAAACTCAGTGTTCTATAGACAACAAGAGGTTTCCGCTCAGTTCTATCGTTTTCATCAGGAAGCACAGAGCGGATTGTAACAGTGTCTGTCTGCATCCCAAACGGGCCCTCTCTCTCATCCCTTATATAATGGACCAGGGCCCTCTCTCTCATCCCTTATATAATGGACCAGGGCCCTCTCTCTCATCCCTTATATAATGGACCAGGGCCCTCTCTGTCATCCCTTATATAATGGACCAGGGCCCTCTCTCTCATCCCATATATAATGGACCAGGGCCCTCTCTCTCATCCCATATATAATGGACCAGGGCCCTCTCTCTCTCTCATCCCATATATAATGGACCAGGGCCCTCTCTCTCTCTCATCCCATATATAATGGACCAGGGCCCTCTCTCTCATCCCATATATAATGGACCAGGGCCCTCTCTCTCTCATCCCATATATAATGGACCAGGGCCCTCTCTCTCATCCCATATATAATGGACCAGGGCCCTCTCTCTCATCCCTTATATAATGGACCAGGGCCCTCTCTCTCATCCCATATATAATGGACCAGGGCCCTCTCTCTCTCTCTCTCATCCCATATATAATGGACCAGGGCCCTCTCTCTCTCATCCCATATATAATGGACCAGGGCCCTCTCTCTCATCCCTTATATAATGGACCAGGGCCCTCTCTCTCTCTCTCTCTCATCCCATATATAATGGACCAGGGCCCTCTCTCTCTCATCCCATATATAATGGACCAGGGCCTCTCTCTCTCATCCCATATATAATGGACCAGGGCCCTCTCTCTCATCCCATATATAATGGACCAGGGCCCTCTCTCTCTCATCCCATATATAATGGACCAGGGCCCTCTCTCTCATCCCATATATAATGGACCAGGGCCCTCTCTCTCTCTCATCCCATATATAATGGACCAGGGCCCCCTCTCTCTCATCCCATATATAATGGACCAGGGCCCTCTCTCTCATCCCATATATAATGGACCAGGGCCCTCTCTCTCATCCCATATATAATGGACCAGGGCCCTCTCTCTCATCCCATATATAATGGACCAGGGCCCTCTCTCTCATCCCATATATAATGGACCAGGGCCCTCTCTCTCTCATCCCATATATAATGGACCAGGGCCCTCTCTCTCTCTCATCCCATATATAATGGACCAGGGCCCTCTCTCTCTCTCATCCCATATATAATGGACCAGGGCCCTCTCTCTCATCCCATATATAATGGACCAGGGCCCTCTCTCTCTCTCTCATCCCATATATAATGGACCAGGGCCCTCTCTCTCTCATCCCATATATAATGGACCAGGGCCCTCTCTCTCTCATCCCATATATAATGGACCAGGGCCCTCTCTCTCATCCCATATATAATGGACCAGGGCCCTCTCTCTCTCTCTCATCCCATATATAATGGACCAGGGCCCCCTCTCTCATCCCATATATAATGGACCAGGGCCCTCTCTCTCTCTCATCCCATATATAATGGACCAGGGCTCTCTCTCATATATAATGGACCAGGGCCCTCTCTCTCTCTCATCCCATATATAATGGACCAGGGCCCTCTCTCTCTCTCTCATCCCATATATAATGGACCAGGGCCTCTCTCTCTCTCTCATCCCATATATAATGGACCAGGGCCCTCTCTCTCATCCCATATATAATGGACCAGGGCCCTCTCTCTCTCTCATCCCATATATAATGGACCAGGGCCCTCTCTCTCATCCCATATATAATGGACCAGGGCCCTCTCTCTCATCCCATATATAATGGACCAGGGCCCTCTCTCTCATCCCCCTCTCTCTCTCATCCCATATATAATGGACCAGGGCCCCCTCTCTCTCATCCCATATATAATGGACCAGGGCTCATCCCATATATAATCTCTCTCATCCCATATATAATGGACCAGGGCCTCTCTCTCATCCCATATATAATGGACCAGGGCCCTCTCTCTCTCTCATCCCATATATAATGGACCAGGGCCCTCTCTCATCCCATATATAATGGACCAGGGCCCTCTCTCTCATCCCATATATAATGGACCAGGGCCATATATAATCTCTCTCTCTCTCATCCCATATATAATGGACCAGGGCCCCCTCTCTCTCTCTCATCCCATATATAATGGACCAGGGCCCCCTCTCTCTCATCCCATATATAATGGACCAGGGCCCTCTCTCTCTCTCATCCCATATATAATGGACCAGGGCCCTCTCTCTCATCCCATATATAATGGACCAGGGCCCTCTCTCTCATCCCATATATAATGGACCAGGACCCTCTCTCTCTCTCTCATCCCATATATAATGGACCAGGGCCCTCTCTCATCCCATATATAATGGACCAGGGCCCCTCTCTCTCATCCCATATATAATGGACCAGGGCCCTCTCTCTCATCCCATATATAATGGACCAGGGCCCTCTCTCTCTCTCATCCCATATATAATGGACCAGGGCCTCTCTCTCTCTCATCCCATATAATGGACCAGGGCCCTCTCTCTCTCATCCCATATATAATGGACCAGGGCCCTCTCTCTCTCTCATCCCATATATAATGGACCAGGGCCTCTCTCTCATCCCATATATAATGGACCAGGGCCCTCTCTCATCCCATATATAATGGACCAGGGCCCCTCTCTCTCTCATCCCATATATAATGGACCAGGGCCCCCTCTCTCATCCCATATATAATGGACCAGGGTCCTCTCTCTCTCTCATCCCATATATAATGGACCAGGGCCCCTCTCTCTCTCATCCCATATATAATGGACCAGGGCCCTCTCTCATATATAATCTCTCTCTCATCCCATATATAATGGACCAGGGCCCTCTCTCTCTCATCCCATATATAATGGACCAGGACCCTCTCTCTCTCTCATCCCATATATAATGGACCAGGGCCCTCTCTCTCATCCCATATATAATGGACCAGGGCCCTCTCTCTCATCCCATATATAATGGACCAGGGCCCCTCTCTCATCCCATATATAATGGACCAGGGCCCTCTCTCTCATCCCATATATAATGGACCAGGGCCCTCTCTCTCATCCCATATATAATGGACCAGGGCCCTCTCTCTCATCCCATATATAATGGACCAGGGCCCCCTCTCTCTCATCCCATATATAATGGACCAGGGCCCTCTCTCTCTCTCATCCCATATAATCTCATCCCATATATAATGGACCAGGGCCGTCTCTCTCATCCCATATATAATGGACCAGGGCCCTCTCTCTCATCCCATATATAATGGACCAGGGCCCTCTCTCTCTCTCATCCCATATATAATGGACCAGGGCCCTCTCTCTCATCCCATATATAATGGACCAGGGCCCTCTCTCTCTCATCCCATATATAATGGACCAGGGGCCCTCTCTCTCTCATCCCATATATAATGGACCAGGGCCCTCTCTCTCTCTCATCCCATATATAATGGACCAGGGCCCTCTCTCTCATCCCATATATAATGGACCAGGGCCCTCTCTCTCTCTCATCCCATATATAATGGACCAGGGCCCTCTCTCTCTCTCATCCCATATATAATGGACCAGGGCCCTCTCTCTCATCCCATATATAATGGACCAGGGCCCTCTCTCTCATCCCATATATAATGGACCAGGGCCCTCTCTCTCCCTCATCCCATATATAATGGACCAGGGCCCTCTCTCTCTCTCATCCCATATATAATGGACCAGGGCCTCTCTCTCCTCATCCCATATATAATGGACCAGGGCCCCCTCTCTCTCTCTCTCATCCCATATATAATGGACCAGGGCCCTCTCTCTCTCATCCCATATATAATGGACCAGGGCCTCTCATCCCATATATAATGGACCAGGGCCCTCTCTCTCATCCCATATATAATGGACCAGGGCCCTCTCTCATATATCTCTCATCCCATATATAATGGACCAGGGCCCTCTCTCTCATCCCATATATAATGGACCAGGGCCCTCTCTCTCTCTCATCCCATATATAATGGACCAGGGCCCTCTCTCTCCCTCATCCCATATATAATGGACCAGGGCCCTCTCTCTCATCCCTTATATAATGGACCAGGGCCCTCTCTCTCATCCCTTATATAATGGACCAGGGCCCTCTCTCTCATCCCATATATAATGGACCAGGGCCCTCTCTCTCATCCCATATATAATGGACCAGGGCCCTCTCTCTCATCCCATATATAATGGACCAGGGCCCTCTCTCTCTCATCCCATATATAATGGACCAGGGCCCTCTCTCTCATCCCATATATAATGGACCAGGGCCCTCTCTCTCTCTCATCCCATATATAATGGACCAGGGCCCTCTCTCTCTCTCATCCCATATATAATGGACCAGGGCCCTCTCTCTCATCCCATATATAATGGACCAGGGCCCCCTCTCTCATCCCATATATAATGGACCAGGGCCCTCTCTCTCTCATCCCATATATAATGGACCAGGGCCCTCTCTCTCATCCCATATATAATGGACCAGGGCCCCTCTCTCTCTCTCTCATCCCATATATAATGGACCAGGGCCCTCTCTCTCATCCCATATATAATGGACCAGGGGCCCTCTCTCATCCCATATATAATGGACCAGGGCCCTCTCTCATCCCATATATAATGGACCAGGGCCTCCTCTCATCCCATATAATGGACCAGGGCCCTCTCTCATCCCATATATAATGGACCAGGGCCCTCTCTCATCCCATATATAATGGACCAGGGCCTCTCTCTCTCATCCCATATATAATGGACCAGGGCCCTCTCTCTCTCATCCCATATATAATGGACCAGGGCCCCCTCTCTCTCATCCCATATATAATGGACCAGGGCCTCTCTCTCATCCCATATATAATGGACCAGGGCCCTCTCTCTCTCATCCCATATATAATGGACCAGGGCCCTCTCTCTCATCCCATATATAATGGACCAGGGCCCTCTCTCTCATCCCATATATAATGGACCAGGGCCCTCTCTCTCATCCCATATATAATGGACCAGGGCCCTCTCTCTCATCCCATATATAATGGACCAGGGCCCTCTCTCTCATCCCATATATAATGGACCAGGGCCCTCTCTCATCCCATATATAATGGACCAGGGCCCCCTCTCTCATCCCATATATAATGGACCAGGGCCCTCTCTCTCATCCCATATATAATGGACCAGGGCCCTCGCTCTCATCCCATATATAATGGACCAGGGCCCTCTCTCTCATCCCATATATAATGGACCAGGGCCCTCTCTCTCATCCCATATATAATGGACCAGGGCCCTCTCTCTCTCATCCCATATATAATGGACCAGGGCCCTCTCTCTCATCCCTTATATAATGGACCAGGGCCCTCTCTCTCATCCCTTATATAATGGACCAGGGCCCTCTCTCTCTCTCATCCCATATATAATGGACCAGGGCCCTCTCTCTCATCCCATATATAATGGACCAGGGCCCTCTCTCATCCCATATATAATGGACCAGGGCCTCTCTCTCATCCCATATATAATGGACCAGGGCCTCTCATCCCATATATAATGGACCAGGGCCCTCTCTCTCTCTCATCCCATATATAATGGACCAGGGCTCCTCGCTCTCTCATCCCATATATAATGGACCAGGGCCCTCTCTCATCCCATATATAATGGACCAGGGCCCTCTCTCTCATCCCATATATAATGGACCAGGGCCCTCTCTCTCTCATCCCATATATAATGGACCAGGGCCCTCTCATCCCATATATAATGGACCAGGGCCCTCTCTCTCATCCCATATATAATGGACCAGGGCCCCTCTCTCATCCCATATATAATGGACCAGGGCCCTCTCTCTCATCCCATATATAATGGACCAGGGCCCTCTCTCATCCCATATATAATGGACCAGGGCCCTCTCTCTCATCCCTGGACCAGGGCCCTCTCTCTCATCCCATATATAATGGACCAGGGCCCTCTCTCTCATCCCATATATAATGGACCAGGGCCCTCTCTCTCTCATCCCATATATAATGGACCAGGGCCCTCTCTCTCATCCCATATAATGGACCAGGGCCCTCTCTCTCATCCCATATATAATGGACCAGGGCCCTCCTCTCTCTCATCCCATATATAATGGACCAGGGGCCCTCTCTCTCATCCCTTATATAATGGACCAGGGCCCTCTCTCTCATCCCTTATATAATGGACCAGGGCCCTCTCTGTCATCCCTTATATAATGGACCAGGGCCCTCTCTCTCATCCCATATATAATGGACCAGGGCCCTCTCTCCCTCATCCCATATATAATGGACCAGGGCCCTCTCTCTCTCTCATCCCATATATAATGGACCAGGGCCCTCTCTCTCTCTCATCCCATATATAATGGACCAGGGCCCTCTCTCTCATCCCATATATAATGGACCAGGGCCCTCTCTCTCTCATCCCATATATAATGGACCAGGGCCTCTCTCTCATCCCATATATAATGGACCAGGGCCCTCTCTCTCTCTCATCCCATATATAATGGACCAGGGCCCTCTCTCTCATCCCATATAATGGACCAGGGCCTCTCTCTCTCTCTCTCATCCCATATATAATGGACCAGGGCCCTCCTCTCTCTCATCCCATATATAATCTCTCTCATCCCATATATAATGGACCAGGGCCCTCTCTCTCATCCCATATATAATGGACCAGGGCCCCTCTCTCTCTCATCCCATATATAATGGACCAGGGCCCTCTCTCTCTCTCATCCCATATATAATGGACCAGGGCCCTCTCCTCTCTCATCCCATATATAATGGACCAGGGCCCTCTCTCTCTCATCCCATATATAATGGACCAGGGCCCTCTCTCTCTCTCATCCCATATAATGGATGGCCCTCTCTCTCTCATCCCATGGACCAGGGCCCTCTCTCTCATCCCATATATAATGGACCAGGGCCCTCTCTCTCATCCCATATATAATGGACCAGGGCCCTCTCTCTCATCCCATATATAATGGACCAGGGCTCTCTCTCTCATCCCATATATAATGGACCAGGGCCCTCCCTCTCTCTCTCATCCCATATATAATGGACCAGGGCCCTCTCTCTCATCCCATATATAATGGACCAGGGCCCCTCTCTCTCATCCCATATATAATGGACCAGGGCCTCTCTCTCATCCCATATATAATGGACCAGGGCCCTCTCTCTCTCTCATCCCATATATAATGGACCAGGGCCCTCTCTCTCTCATCCCATATATAATGGACCAGGGCCCTCTCTCTCTCTCATCCCATATATAATGGACCAGGGCCCTCTCTCTCATCCCATATATAATGGACCAGGGTCCTCTCTCTCATCCCATATATAATGGACCAGGGCCCTCTCTCTCATCCCATATATAATGGACCAGGGCCCTCTCTCTCATCCCATATATAATGGACCAGGGCCCTCTCTCTCTCTCATCCCATATATAATGGACCAGGGCCCTCTCTCTCATCCCATATATAATGGACCAGGGCCCTCTCTCTCATCCCATATATAATGGACCAGGGCCCTCTCTCTCTCTCATCCCATATATAATGGACCAGGGCCATATATAATGGACCAGGGCCCTCTCTCTCATCCCATATATAATGGACCAGGGCCCTCTCTCTCTCTCTCATCCCATATATAATGGACCAGGGCCCTCTCTCTCTCTCATCCCATATATAATGGACCAGGGCCCTCTCTCTCTCTCTCATCCCATATATAATGGACCAGGGCCATATATAATGGACCAGGGCCCTCTCTCTCATCCCATATATAATGGACCAGGGCCTCTCTCTCTCTCTCATCCCATATATAATGGACCAGGGCCCTCTCTCTCATCCCATATATAATGGACCAGGGCCCTCTCTCTCTCTCATCCCATATATAATGGACCAGGGCCCTCTCTCTCATCCCATATATAATGGACCATCTCTCTCTCATCCCATATATAATGGACCAGGGCCCCTCTCTCTCTCTCATCCCATATATAATGGACCAGGGCCCTCTCTCTCTCTCATCCCATATATAATGGACCAGGGCCCTCTCTCATCCCATATATAATGGACCAGGGCCCTCTCTCTCTCTCATCCCATATATAATGGACCAGGGCCCTCTCTCTCTCATCCCATATATAATGGACCAGGGCCCTCTCTCTCATCCCATATATAATGGACCAGGGCCCTCTCTCTCATCCCATATATAATGGACCAGGGCCCCTCTCTCTCTCTCATCCCATATATAATGGACCAGGGCCCTCTCTCTCATCCCATATATAATGGACCAGGGCCCTCTCTCTCATCCCATATATAATGGACCAGGGCCCTCTCTCTCATCCCATATATAATGGACCAGGGCCCTCTCTCTCTCTCATCCCAAAAATAATGGACCAGGGCCCTCTCTCTCATCCCATATATAATGGACCAGGGCCCTCTCTCTCTCATCCCATATATAATGGACCAGGGCCCTCTCTCTCTCTCATCCCATATATAATGGACCAGGGCCCTCTCTCTCATCCCATATATAATGGACCAGGGCCTCTCTCTCATCATCCCATATATAATGGACCAGGGCCCTCTCTCTCATCCCATATATAATGGACCAGGGCCCTCTCTCTCTCATCCCATATATAATGGACCAGGGCCCCTCTCTCTCATCCCATATATAATGGACCAGGGCCCTCTCTCTCATCCCATATATAATGGACCAGGGCCCTCTCTCTCTCTCATCCCAGATATAATGGACCAGGGCCCTCTCTCTCTCATCCCATATATAATGGACCAGGGCCCTCTCTCTCATCCCATATAAAATGGACCAGGGCCTCTCTCTCTCATCCCATATATAATGGACCAGGGCCCTCTCTCTCTCTCATCCCATATATAATGGACCAGGGCCCTCTCTCTCTCATCCCATATATAATGGACCAGGGCCCTCTCTCTCATCCCATATATAATGGACCAGGGCCCTCTCTCTCTCTCATCCCATATATAATGGACCAGGGCCCTCTCTCTCATCCCATATATAATGGACCAGGGCCCTCTCTCTCTCATCCCATATATAATGGACCAGGGCCCTCTCTCTCATCCCATATATAATGGACCAGGGCCCTCTCTCTCATCCCATATATAATGGACCAGGGCCCTCTCTCTCATCCCATATATAATGGACCAGGGCCCTCTCTCTCTCATCCCATATATAATGGACCAGGGCCCCTCTCTCATCCCATATATAATGGACCAGGGCCCTCTCTCTCATCCCCTCTCTCTCATCCCATATATAATGGACCAGGGCCTCTCTCTCATCCCATATATAATCTCTCTCATCCCATATATAATGGACCAGGGCCCTCTCTCTCTCCCTCATCCCATATATAATGGACCAGGGCTCTCTCTCTCATCCATATATAATCTCTCTCATCCCATATATAATGGACCAGGGCCCTCTCTCTCATCCCATATATAATGGACCAGGGCCCTCTCTCTCTCTCATCCCATATATAATGGACCAGGGCCCTCTCTCTCTCATCCCATATATAATGGACCAGGGCCCTCTCTCTCATCCCTCATCCCATATATAATGGACCAGGGCCCTCTCTCTCTCATCCCATATATAATGGACCAGGGCCCCTCTCTCTCTCATCCCATATATAATGGACCAGGGCTCCTCTCTCTCATCCCATATATAATGGACCAGGGCCCTCTCTCTCATCCCATATATAATGGACCATGGGGCCCTCTCTCATCCCATATATAATGGACCAGGGCCTCTCTCATCCCATATATAATGGACCAGGGCCCCCTCTCTCATCCCATATATAATGGACCAGGGCCCTCTCTCTCATCCCATATATAATGGACCAGGGCCCTCTCTCTCTCATCCCATATATAATGGACCAGGGCCTCTCTCTCATCCCATATAATGGACCAGGGCCCTCTCTCTCTCATCCCATATATAATGGACCAGGGCCCTCTCTCTCTCTCATCCCATATATAATGGACCAGGGCCCTCTCTCTCATCCCATATATAATGGACCAGGGCCTCTCTCTCCATATATAATGGACCAGGGCCTCTCATCCCATATATAATGGACCAGGGCCCTCTCTCTCATCCCATATATAATGGACCAGGGCCCCTCTCTCATCCCATATATAATCATCCCATATATAATGGACCAGGGCCCTTCCCTCTCTCTCATCATCCATATATAATGGACCAGGGCCCTCTCTCTCATCCCATATATAATGGACCAGGGCCCCCTCTCATCCTCATCCCATATATAATGGACCAGGGCCCTCTCTCTCTCTCATCCCATATATAATGGACCAGGGCCCTCTCTCTCATCCCATATATAATGGACCAGGGCCCTCTCATATATAATCTCTCTCTCATCCCATATATAATGGACCAGGGCCCTCTCTCTCTCTCATCCCATATAATGGACCAGGGCCCTCTCTCATCCCATATATAATGGACCAGGGCCCCTCTCTCTCATCCCATATATAATGGACCAGGGCCCCTCTCTCTCTCTCATCCCATATATAATGGACCAGGGCCCTCTCTCTCATCCCTAATGGACCAGGGCCCTCTCTCATCCATATATAATGGACCAGGGCCCTCTCTCTCTCTCATCCCATATATAATGGACCAGGGCCCTCATCTCTCTCTCATCCCATATATAATGGACCAGGGCCCATCTCTCTCTCATCCCATATATAATGGACCAGGGCCCTCTCTCTCTCATCCCATATATAATGGACCAGGGCCCTCTCTCTCATCCCTCATCCCATATATAATGGACCAGGGCCCTCTCTCTCATCCCATATATAATGGACCAGGGCCCTCTCTCTCTCTCTCATCCCATATATAATGGACCAGGGCCCCCTCTCTCATCCCATATATAATGGACCAGGGCCCCTCTCTCATCCCATATATAATGGACCAGGGCCCTCTCTCTCTCTCATCCCATATATAATGGACCAGGGCCCTCTCTCTCTCTCATCCCATATATAATGGACCAGGGCCCTCTCTCTCATCCCATATATAATGGACCAGGGCCCTCTCTCTCATCCCATATATAATGGACCAGGGCCCCTCTCTCTCATCCCATATATAATCATCCCATATATAATGGACCAGGGCTCTCTCTCATATATAATCAGGGCCCTCTCTCTCATCCTCACTCCCATCTCTCAATATAATGGACCAGGGCCCTCTCTCTCATCCCATATATAATGGACCAGGGCCCTCTCTCTCATCTCATCCCATATATAATGGACCAGGGCCTCTCTCTCATCCCATATATAATGGACCAGGGCCCTCTCTCTCATCCCATATATAATGGACCAGGGCCCTCTCTCTCATCCCATATATAATGGACCAGGGCCCTCTCTCTCATCCCATATATAATGGACCAGGGCCCTCTCTCTCATCCCATATATAATGGACCAGGGCCCTCTCTCTCTCATCCCATATATAATGGACCAGGGCCCTCTCTCTCATCCCATATATAATGGACCAGGGCCCTCTCTCTCTCTCATCCCATATATAATGGACCAGGGCCCTCTCTCTCTCATCCCATATATAATGGACCAGGGCCCTCTCTCTCTCATCCCATATATAATGGACCAGGGCCCTCTCTCTCATCCCATATATAATGGACCAGGGCCCTCTCTCTCTCTCATCCCATATATAATGGACCAGGGCCCTCTCTCTCATCCCATATATAATGGACCAGGGCCCTCTCTCTCTCTCATATATAATGGACCAGGGCCCTCTCTCTCTCATCCCATATATAATGGACCAGGGCCCTCTCTCTCATCCCATATATAATGGACCAGGGCCCTCTCTCATCTCTCATCCCATATATAATGGACCAGGGCCCTCTCTCTCATCCCATATATAATGGACCAGGGCCCTCTCTCTCTCCCTCATCCCATATATAATGGACCAGGGCCCTCTCTCTCTCTCATCCCATATATAATGGACCAGGGCCCTCTCTCTCTCTCTCATCCCATATATAATGGACCAGGGCCCTCTCTCTCTCTCATCCCATATATAATGGACCAGGGCCCCTCTCTCTCATCCCATATATAATGGACCAGGGCCCTCTCTCTCTCTCATCCCATATATAATGGACCAGGGCCCTCTCTCTCATCCCATATATAATGGACCAGGGCCCTCTCTCTCATCCCATATATAATGGACCAGGGCCCCTCTCTCTCTCATCCCATATATAATGGACCAGGGCCCTCTCTCTCTCTCATCCCATATATAATGGACCAGGGCCCTCTCTCTCTCTCATCCCATATATAATGGACCAGGGCCCTCTCTCTCATCCCATATATAATGGACCAGGGCCCTCTCTCTCATCCCATATATAATGGACCAGGGCCCTCTCTCTCATCCCATATATAATGGACCAGGGCCCTCTCTCTCATCCCATATATAATGGACCAGGGTCCCTCTCTCTCTCATCCCATATATAATGGACCAGGGCCCCTCTCTCATCCCATATATAATGGACCAGGGCTCATCCCATATATAATGGACCAGGGCCCTCTCTCATCCCATATATAATGGACCAGGGTCCTCTCTCTCTCTCATCCCATATATAATGGACCAGGGCCCCCCTCTCTCTCTCTCATCCCATATATAATGGACCAGGGCCCTCTCTCTCATCCCATATATAATGGACCAGGGCCCTCTCTCTCTCATCCCATATATAATGGACCAGGGCCCTCTCTCTCTCTCATCCCATATATAATGGACCAGGGCCCTCTCTCTCTCTCATCCCATATATAATGGACCAGGGCCCTCTCTCTCTCATCCCATATATAATGGACCAGGGCCCTCTCTCTCATCCCATATATAATGGACCAGGGCCCTCTCTCTCTCATCCCATATATAATGGACCAGGGCCCTCTCTCTCATCCCATATATAATGGACCAGGGCCCTCTCTCTCATCCCATATATAATGGATCCCATATATAATGGACCAGGGCCTCTCTCTCTCATCCCATATATAATGGACCAGGGCCCTCTCTCTCATCCCATATATAATCTCTCTCTCATCCCATATATAATGGACCATATAATGGACCAGGGCCCTCTCTCTCTCATCCCATATATAATGGACCAGGGCCCTCTCTCTCTCTCATCCCATATATAATGGACCAGGGCCCCTCTCTCTCATCCCATATATAATGGACCAGGGCCCTCTCTCTCTCTCATCCCATATATAATGGACCAGGGCCCTCTCTCTCTCTCATCCCATATATAATGGACCAGGGCCCTCTCTCTCTCTCATCCCATATATAATGGACCAGGGCCCTCTCTCTCATCCCATATATAATGGACCAGGGCCCTCTCTCATCTCTCATCCCATATATAATGGACCAGGGCCCTCTCTCTCTCTCATCCCATATATAATGGACCAGGGCTCTCATCCCATATATAATGGACCAGGGCCCTCTCTCTCTCTCATCCCATATATAATGGACCAGGGCCCTCTCTCTCATCCCATATATAATGGACCAGGGCCCTCTCTCTCATCCCATATATAATGGACCAGGGCCCTCTCTCTCTCTCATCCCATATATAATGGACCAGGGCCCTCTCTCTCTCTCATCCCATATATAATGGACCAGGGCCCCCTCTCTCTCATCCCATATATAATGGACCAGGGCCCCTCTCTCTCATCCCATATATAATGGACCAGGGCCCCCTCTCTCTCTCCCTCAGGGCCCTCTCTCATCCCATATATAATGGACCAGGGCCCTCTCTCTCTCATCCCATATATAATGGACCAGGGCCCTCTCTCTCTCATCCCATATATAATGGACCAGGGCCCTCTCTCTCTCTCTCTCTCATCCCATATATAATGGACCAGGGCCCTCTCTCTCTCTCATCCCATATATAATGGACCAGGGCCCTCTCTCTCTCATCCCATATATAATGGACCAGGGCCCTCTCTCTCATCCCATATATAATGGACCAGGGCCCCTCTCTCTCATCCCCCTCTCTCATCCCATATATAATGGACCAGGGCCCTCTCTCTCATCCCATATATAATGGACCAGGGCCCCCCTCTCTCATCCCATATATAATGGACCAGGGCCCTCTCTCTCTCTCATCCCATATATAATGGACCAGGGCCCCCTCTCTCATCCCATATATAATGGACCAGGGCCCTCCTCTCATCTCTCATCCCATATATAATGGACCAGGGCCCTCTCTCTCTCTCTCATCCCATATATAATGGACCAGGGCCCTCTCTCTCATCCCATATATAATGGACCAGGGCCCTCTCTCTCATCCCATATATAATGGACCAGGGCCCTCTCTCTCTCATCCCATATATAATGGACCATATAATGGACCAGGGCCCTCTCTCTCTCTCATCCCATATATAATGGACCAGGGCCCCCTCTCTCTCATCCCATATATAATGGACCAGGGCCCTCTCTCCTCATCTCTCTCTCATCCCATATATAATGGACCAGGGCCCCTCTCTCTCTCTCATCCCATATATAATGGACCAGGGCCCCCTCTCTCTCTCTCTGGACCAGGGCCCTCTCTCTCTCTCATCCCATATATAATGGACCAGGGCCTCTCTCTCTCATCCCATATATAATGGACCAGGGCCCTCTCTCATCCCATATATAATGGACCAGGGCCCCTCTCTCATCCCATATATAATGGACCAGGGCCCTCTCTCTCATCCCATATATAATGGACCAGGGCCCTCTCTCTCTCATCCCATATATAATGGACCAGGGCCCTCTCTCTCATCCCATATATAATGGACCAGGGCCCATATATAATGGACCAGGGTCCTCTCTCTCTCATCCCATATATAATGGACCAGGGCCCTCTCTCTCTCTCATCCCATATATAATGGACCAGGGCCCTCTCTCTCTCTCATCCCATATATAATGGACCAGGGCCCTCTCTCTCATCCCATATATAATGGACCAGGGCCCTCTCTCTCTCTCATCCCATATATAATGGACCAGGGCCTCTCTCTCTCCTCATCCCATATATAATGGACCAGGGCCCTCTCTCTCATCCCTCTCTCTCATCCCATATATAATGGACCAGGGCCCTCTCTCTCTCATCCCCCCTCTCTCTCTCATCCCATATATAATGGACCAGGGCCCCTCTCTCTCTCATCCCATATATAATGGACCAGGGCCCTCTCTCTCATCCCATATATAATGGACCAGGGCCCTCTCTCTCTCTCATCCCATATATAATGGACCAGGGCCCCTCTCTCTCTCATCCCATATATAATGGACCAGGGCCCTCTCTCTCCTCCCCCATGGACAGGGGTTGAATCAGCCAGGAAATTACATTGGAACCAAGGGAATAGATGTTGAACAACTCGTTGCACTGTCTGTCTGTCCAACTGGAATAGTCTGTCTGTCTGTCGTCCCTCCCCCACACACTGTCTGTCTGTCTGTCTGTTGTCTGTCTGTCTGTCTGTCTGTCTGTCTGTCTGTCTGTCTGTCTGTCTGTCTGTCTGTCTGTCTGTCTGTCTGTCTGTCTGTCTGTCTGTCTGTCTGTCTGTCTGTCTGTCTGTCTGTCTGTCTGTCTGTCTGTCTCTCTAGTCAAAAGTAGTACAGTTTGGAACACAAGAGACACTAGAGATTGTTTTCCCTCCTCTATAGTCTTGATGGCCGACCTCCCTGGAGAGGAAGTTCATAAGGCTCATTGCCCCTCCACTGGTCAGTTGCTATGCAGCCATCGCCTGGCGCCCAAAGAACTTTTACTTTGCTGTTTACAAATGATTTTTGTGCAGGAGCATGGCAATCCATTAGAGCCAGAGAAGTGCTCTGGTTGATGGATACTTCAGGTCCCTGCTTTTAAAGGAGGAAGGATGGAAAGGAGGGAGGAATAGAGGAGGGTATAGCTCCCCTATGGGCCATGTCTTCACAGAGGTGATTTATCGGGACTAAAGGAGGAAGGATGGAAAGGAGGGGTGGAAGGAGGAAGGAGAGAGAGAGGGGTGGGGTGAGAGGGAGAAAGGCAGTGTGAGAGACAGAGAGGGAAGGGTGAGAGAAAGAAAACAAATTCTGGGCCTCCATCCAGCATCACCCCTCCCACTTCCGGGTTGCCCCCCCACACACACAAAGATGAACATGCACACTTCATATGCCTTCCAACTAGATCACATTGAGCACATTGACAGACAAGTAGGTTTTTACAGCTACCACAACCACTACAGCTACCACAACCACCACAACCACTACAGCTCCCACAACCACTACAGCTACCACAACCACTACAGCTACCACAACCACCACAACCACTACAGCTACCACAACCACTACAGCTACCACAACCACTACAGCTACCACAACCACTACAGCTACCACAACCACTACAGCTACCACAACCACTACAGCTACCACAACCACTACAGCTACCACAACCACTACAGCTACCACAACCACCACAACCACTACAGCTACCACAACCACTACAGCTACCACAACCACTACAGCTACCACAACCACTACAGCTACCACAACCACTACAGCTACCACAACCACTACAGCTACCACAACCACTACAGCTACCACAACCACTACAGCTACAATCACCACAACCACTACAGCTACCACAACCACTACAGCTACCACAACCACCACAACCACTACAACCACCACAACCACTACAGCTACTACAACCCCTACAGCTACCACAACCACTACAGCTACCACAACCACTACAGCTACCACAACCACTACAGCTACCACAACCACTACAGCTACCACAGCCACCACAACAGCTACCACAACCACTACAGCTACCACAACCACCACAACCACTACAGCCACCACAACAGCTACCACAACCACTACAGCTACCACAACCACAACCACCACAACCCCTACAACCACTACAGCCACCACAACAGCTACCACAACCACTACAGCTACCACAACCACAACCACCACAACCCCTACAACCACTACAGCCACCACAACAGCTACCACAACCACTACAGCTACCACAATCACCACAACCACTACAGCTACCACAACCACTACAGCTACCACAACCACTACAACCCCTACAGCTACCACAACCACTACAGCTACCACAACCACTACAGCTACCACAACCACTACAGCTACCACAACCACTACAGCTACCACAACCACTACAGCTACCACAACCACTACAGCTACCACAGCCACCACAACAGCTACCACAACCACTACAGCTACCACAACCACCACAACCACAACCCCTACAACCACTACAGCCACCACAACAGCTACCACAACCACTACAGCTACCACAACCACAACCACCACAACCCCTACAACCACTACAGCCACCACAACAGCTACCACAACCACTACAGCTACCACAACCACAACCACCACAACCCCTACAACCACTACAGCCACCACAACAGCTACCACAACCACTACAGCTACCACAATCACCACAACCACTACAGCTACCACAACCACTACAGCTACCACAACCACTACAACCCCTACAGCTACCACAACCACTACAGCTACCACAACCACTACAGCTACCACACCCACCACAACCACTACAGCTACCACAACCACCACAAC
The DNA here is from genome assembly GCF_021184085.1 of Oncorhynchus gorbuscha. Classification (NCBI taxonomy): domain Eukaryota; kingdom Metazoa; phylum Chordata; class Actinopteri; order Salmoniformes; family Salmonidae; genus Oncorhynchus; species Oncorhynchus gorbuscha. The sequence goes on from NW_025746915.1 coordinate 67,779, forward strand.
CACTACAGCTACTACAACCCCTACAGCTACCACAACCCCTACAGCTACCACAACCCCTACAGCTACCACAACCACTACAGCTACCACAACCACTACAGCTACCACAAACACTACAGCTACCACAACCACTACAGCTACCACAACCACTACAGCTACCACAACCACCACAACCCCTACAGCTACCACAACCACTACAGCTACCACAAACACTACAGCTACCACAACCACTACAGCTACCACAACCACTACAGCTACCACAACCACCACAACCACTACAGCCACCACAACCACCACAACCACTACAGCTACCACAACCACCACAACCACTACAGCTACCACAACCACCACAACCACTACAGCCACCACAACCACTACAACCCCTACAGCTACTACAACCCCTACAGCTACCACAACCACTACAGCTACCACAACCACTACAGCTACCACAACCACAACAGCTACCACAACCACTACAGCTACAACAACCACTACAGCTACCACAACCACCACAACCCCTACATCTAACACAACCACTACAGCTACCACAACCACCACAGCTACCACTACAGCTACCACAACAGCTACCACAACCACTACAGCTACCACAATCACTACAGCTACCACAACCACTACAGCTACCACAACCACTACAGCTACCACAACCACTACAGCTACCACAGCCACCACAACAGCTACCACAACCACCACAACCACTACAGCTACCACAACCACCACAACCACTACAGCTACCACAATCACTACAGCTACCACAACCACTACAACCCCTACAGCCACTACAACCCCTACAGCTACCACAACCCCTACAGCTACCACAACCACTACAGCTACCACAACCACAACAGCTACCACAACCCCTACAGCTACCACAACCACCACAACCCCTACAGCTACCACAACCACTACAGCTACCACAACCCCATACAGCTACCACAACCACTACAGCTACCACAACCACTACAGCTACCACAACCACTACAGCTACCACAACCACTACAGCTACCACAACAACTACAGCTACCACAACCACTACAGCTACCACAACCACTACAGCTACCACAACCCCTACAACCACTACAGATACCACAACAGCTACCACAACCACTACAGCTACCACAACCACCACAACCACTATAGCTACCACAACCACTACAGCTACCACAGCCACCACAACCACTACAGCTACCACAACAGCTACCACAACCACTACAGCTACCACAACCACCACAACCACTACAGCTACCACAACCACTACAGCTACCACAACCACTACAGCTACCACAACCACCACAACCACTACAGCTACCACAACCACTACAGCTACCACAACCACCACAACCACTACAGCTACCACAACCACTACAGCTACCACAACCACTAAAGCTACCACAACCCCTACAACCACTACAGCTACCACAACCACCACGACAGCTACCACAACCACCACGACAGCTACCACAACCACTACAGCTACCGCAACCACCACAATCACTACAGCTACCACAATCACCACAACCCCTACAGCTACCACAATCACAACAATCACCACTACAGATACCACAACCACCACAACCCCTACAGCTACCACAACAAACACAATCACCACTACAGCTACCACAACCACCACAATCACCACTACAGCTACCACAATCACAACAGCTATCACAACCACCACAACCACTACAGCTACCACAACCACCACAATCCCTACAGCTACCACAATCACCACAACCACTACAGCTACCACAACCATCACAACCACTACATCTACCACAACCACCACTACAGCTACCACAACCACTACAGCTACCACAATCACCACAACCACCACAGCTACCACAACCACCGCTACCACAACCACATTTACATTTACATTTATGTCATTTAGCAGACGCTCTTATCCAGAGCGACTTACAAATTGGTGCATTCACCTTATGACATCCAGTGGAACAGTCACTTTACCATAGTGCATCTAAATCTTAAAGGGGGGTGAGAAGGATTACTTATCCTATCCTAGGTATTCCTTAAAGAGGTGGGGTTTCAGGTGTCTCCGGAAGGTGGTGATTGACTCCGTTGTCCTGGCGTCGTGAGGGAGTTTGTTCCACCATTGGGGGGCCAGAGCAGCGAACAGTTTTGACTGGGCTGAGCGGGAACTGTACTTCCTCAGTGGTAGGGAGGCGAGCAGGCCAGAGGTGGATGAACGCAGTGCCCTTGTTTGGGTGTAGGGCCTGATCAGAGCCTGGAGGTACTGAGGTGCCGTTCCCCTCACAGCTCCGTAGGCAAGCACCATGGTCTTGTAGCGGATGCGAGCTTCAACTGGAAGCCAGTGGAGAGAGCGGAGGAGCGGGGTGACGTGAGAGAACTTGGGAAGGTTGAACACCAGACGGGCTGCGGCGTTCTGGATGAGTTGTAGGGGTTTAATGGCACAGGCAGGGAGCCCAGCCAACAGCGAGTTGCAGTAATCCAGACGGGAGATGACAAGTGCCTGGATTAGGACCTGCGCCGCTTCCTGTGTGAGGCAGGGTCGTACTCTGCGGATGTTGTAGAGCATGAACCTACAGGAACGGGCCACCGCCTTGATGTTGGTTGAGAACGACAGGGTGTTGTCCAGGATCACGCCAAGGTTCTTAGCGCTCTGGGAGGAGGACACAATGGAGTTGTCAACCGTGATGGCGAGATCATGGAACGGGCAGTCCTTCCCCGGGAGGAAGAGCAGCTCCGTCTTGCTGAGGTTCAGCTTGAGGTGGTGATCCGTCATCCACACTGATATGTCTGCCAGACATGCAGAGATGCGATTCGCCACCTGGTCATCAGAAGGGGGAAAGGAGAAGATTAATTGTGTGTCGTCTGCATAGCAATGATAGGAGAGACCATGTGAGGTTATGACAGAGCCAAGTGACTTGGTGTATAGCGAGAATAGGAGAGGGCCTAGAACAGAGCCCTGGGGGACACCAGTGGTGAGAGCGCGTGGTGAGGAGACAGATTCTCGCCACGCCACCTGGTAGGAGCGACCTGTCAGGTAGGACGCAATCCAGCGTGGGCCGCGCCGGAGATGCCCAACTCGGAGAGGGTGGAGAGGAGGATCTGATGGTTCACAGTATCGAGGGCAGCCGATAGGTCTAGAAGGATGAGAGCAGAGGAGAGAGAGTTAGCTTTAGCGGTGCGGAGCGCCTCCGTGATACAGAGAAGAGCAGTCTCAGTTGAATGACTAGTCTTGAAACCTGACTGATTTGGATCAAGAAGGTCATTCTGAGAGAGATAGCGGGAGAGCTGGCCAAGGACGGCACATTCAAGAGTTTTGGAGAGAAAAGAAAGAAGGGATACTGGTCTGTAGTTGTTGACATCGGAGGGATCGAGTGTAGGTTTTTTCAGAAGGGGTGCAACTCTCGCTCTCTTGAAGACGGAAGGGACGTAGCCAGCGGTCAGGGATGAGTTGATGAGCGAGGTGAGGTAAGGGAGAAGGTCTCCGTAAATGGTCTGGAGAAGAGAGGAGGGGATAGGGTCAAGCAGGCAGGTTGTTGGGCGGCCGGCCGTCACAAGACGCGAGATTTCATCTGGAGAGAGAGGGGAGAAAGAGGTCAGAGCACAGGGTAGGGCAGTGTGAGCAGAACCAGCGGTGTCGTTTGACTTAGCAAACGAGGATCGATGTCGTTGACCTTCTTTTCAAAATGGTTGACGAAGTCATCTGCAGAGAGGGAGGAGGGGGAGGGGGGAGGGGGGGGAGGATTCAGGAGGGAGGAGAAGGTGGCAAAGAGCTTCCTAGGGTTAGAGGCAGAAGCTTGGAATTTAGAGTGGTAGAAAGTGGCTTTAGCAGCAGAGACAGAAGAGGAAAATGTAGAGAGGAGGGAGCGAAAGGATGCCAGGTCCGCAGGGAGGCGAGTTTTCCTCCATTTCCGCTCGGCTGCCCGGAGCCCTGTTCTGCGAGCTCGCAATGAGTCGTCGAGCCACGGAGCGGGAGGGGAGGACCGAGCCGGCCTGGAGGATAGGGGGCATAGAGAGTCAAAGGATGCAGAAAGGGAGGAGAGGAGGGTTGAGGAGGCAGAATCAGGAGATAGGTTGGAGAAGGTTTGAGCAGAGGGAAGAGATGATAGGATGGAAGAGGAGAGAGTAGCGGGGGAGAGAGAGCGAAGGTTGGGACGGCGCGATACCATCCGAGTAGGGGCAGTGTGGGAAGTGTTGGATGAGACCGAGAGGGAAAAGGATACAAGGTAGTGGACGGAGACTTGGAGGGAGTTGCAATGAGGTTAGTGGAAGAACAGCATCTAGTAAAGATGAGGTCGAGCGTATTGGCTGCCTTGTGAGTAGGGGGGGAAGGTGAGAGGGTGAGGTCAAAAGAGGAGAGGAGTGGAAAGAAGGAGGCAGAGAGGAATGAGTCAAATGTAGACGTGGGGAGGTTAAAGTCGCCCAGAACTGTGAGAGGTGAGCCGTCCTCAGGAAAGGAGCTTATCAAGGCATCAAGCTCATTGATGAACTCTCCGAGGGAACCTGGAGGGCGATAAATGATAAGGATGTTAAGCTTGAAAGGGCTGGTAACTGTGACAGCATGGAATTCAAAGGAGGCGATAGACAGATGGGTAAGGGGAGAAAGAGAGAATGACCACTTGGGAGAGATGAGGATCCCGGTGCCACCATCCCGCTGACCAGAAGCTCTCGGGTGTGCGAGAACACGTGGGCGGACGAAGAGAGGGCAGTAGTAGTGGCAGTGTTATCTGTGGTGATCCATGTTTCCGTCAGTGCCAAGAAGTCGAGGGACTGGAGGGAGGCATAGGCTGAGATGAACTCTGCCTTGTTGGCCGCAGATCGGCAGTTCCAGAGGCTACCGGAGACCTGGAACTCCACGTGGGTCGTGCGCGCTGGGACCACCAGATTAGGTGGCCGCGGCCACGCGGTGTGGAGCGTTTGTATGGTCTGTGCAGAGAGGAGAGAACAGGGATAGACAGACACATAGTTGACAGGCTACAGAAGAGGCTACGCTAATACAAAGGAGATTGGAATGACAAGTGGACTACACGTCTCGAATGTTCAGAAAGTTAAGCTTACGTAGCAAGAATCTTATTGACTAAAACGATTAAAATGATACAGTACTGCTGAAGTAGGCTAGCTGGCAGTGGCTGCGTTGTTGACTTTGTAGGCTAGCTGGCAGTGGCTGCGTTGTTGACACTACACTAATCAAGTCATTCTGTTGAGTGTAATAGTTTCTACAGTGCTGCTATTCGGGGCTAGCTGGCTAGCTAGCAGTGTTGATTACGTTACGTTGCGTTAAAAGAACGACAATAGCTGGCTAGCTAACCTAGAAAATCGCTCTAGACTACACAATTATCTTTGATACAAAGACGGCTATGTAGCTAGCTATGTAGCTAGCTACGATCAAACAAATCAAACCGTTGTACTGTAATGAAATGAAAATGTGATACTACCTGTGGAGCGAAGTGGAATGCGACCGGGTTGTTGAGTTCTATTCGGAAGACATTGGCTAGCTGTTGGCTAGCTAGCAGTGTCTCCTACGTTAAGGACGACAAATAGCTGGCTAGCTAACCTCGGTAAATTAAGATAATCACTCTAAGACTACACACTCTAAACTACACAATTATCTTGGATACGAAGACAGCAAAGACAGCTATGTAGCTAGCTAACACTACAGCTACCACAACCCCTACAGCTACCACAACCACTTCAGCTACCACAACCCCTACAACCACTACAGCTACCACAATCACCACAACCTACTACAGCTACCACAATCACCACAACTACCACTACAGCTACCACAACCCCTACAGCTACCACAACCACTATCGTTAGCACAACCACTACAGCTACCACAACCACCACAACCACTACAGTTACCACAATCACCATAACCACTACATCTACCACAACCACCACAACCACTACAGCTACCACAACCTCTACAGCTACCACAGCCACCACAACAGCTACCACAACCACCACAACCCCTACAGCTACCACAACCACTTCAGCTACCATAACCCCTACAACCACCACAGCTACCACAACCACCACTAAAGCTACCACAACCACCACCACAACCACTACAGCTACCACAACCACCACTACAGCTACCACAACCACCACAATCACTACAGCTACCACAACCACCACAACCCCTACAGCTACCACAACCCCTACAGCTACCACAACCACCACTACAGCTACCACAACCACCACAACCACTATAGCTACCACAATCACCACTACAGCTACCACAACCACCACAACAACTACAGCTACCACAACCACCACAATCACTACAGCTACCACAACCACCACAACCCCTACAGCTACCACAACCCCTACAGCTACCACAACCACCACTACAGCTACCACAACCACCACTACAGCTACCACAATCACTACAGCTACCACAACCACCACAACCACTACAGCTACCACAACCACAACAGCTACCACAACCACTACAGCTACCACAACCACTACAGCTACCACAACCCCTACAGCTACCACAACCACCACTACAGCTACCACAACCACCACAACCACTACAGCTACCACAACCACCACTACAGCTACCACAACCACTACAGCTACCACAACCACCACTACAGCTACCACAATCACCACTACAGCTACCACAATCACCACTACAGCTACCACAATCACCACAACCACTATAGCTACCACAATCACCACTACAGCTACCACAACCACCACAACAACTACAGCTACCACAACCCCTACAGCTACCACAACCACTACAGCTACCACAACCACCACTACAGCTACCACAACCACTACAGCTACAACCACTACAGCTACCACAATCACTACAGCTACAACCACTACAGCTACCACAACCACAACCACCACTACAGCTACCACAACCACCACAACCACTACAGCTACCACAACCACTACCACAACCACTACAGCTACCATAAACACTACAACCACTACAACTACCACAATCACTACAGCTACCACAATCACTACAGCTACAACCACTACAGCTACCACAACCACAACCACAACAGCTACCACAATCACCACAACCACTACAGCTACCACAATCACCACAACCACTACAGCTACCACAAACACTACAACCACTACAACCACTACTGAATTAGAATAAAACTCACCTGGCCTCCAGAGTGGTGCAGAAGTCTATGGCACTGTGTTTGGGAACCCCCTCTGCATCATAGTGTTAGAGGCGTCAATTCCC
>NW_025746915.1:77500-80076 GCF_021184085.1 Oncorhynchus gorbuscha
CCTCCTCCTCCTCTCCAGAAGTACTACAGTGTAGCCCTCCTCCTCCTCCCTCTCCCTCCTCCTCCTCCAGCAGTACTACAGTGTAGCCCTCTCCTCCTCTTCCCTCCTCCTCCTCCTCTCCCAGTACTACAGTGTAGCCCTCTCCTCCTCCCTCCTCCTCCTCCTCTCCAGCAGTACTACAGTGTAGCCCTCTCCTCCTCCTCCTCTCCTCCTCTTCCTCTCCTCCTCCTCTCCCCCTTCTTCCCCTCCTCTTTCCTTCCTGTCATCCTCCCCTCCTCCTCCTCTCCTCCTCCTCTTCCTCCCCTCCTCCATCCCTCCTGTCATCCTCCCCTCCTCCATCCCTCCTGTCATCCTCCCCTCCTCTCCTCCTCATCCTCCTCCCCTCCTCCACCTCTCCAACAGTTGTACACAGTAGCCAGTGTTCCAACCTTCCTGTCTCCTGGCTAAACAAAGCCTCCCCTCTCTTTGTAGGTTGGTGGCCTCCTCTCTGCTCTGCTCCAGTTCTGGGGCCCTGCCTGCCCCCTGGGAAATGGTATATTCGTCAGGAAGCGTTGTTATGTGTGTGTGTGTGTGTGTGTGTGTGTGTGTGTGTGTGTGTGTGTGTGTGTGTGTGTGTGTGTGTGTGTGTGTGTGTGTGTGTGTGTGTGTGTGTGTGTGTGTGTGTGTGTGTGTGTGTGTGTGTGTGTGTGTGTGTGTGTGTGTGTGTGTGTGTGTTTTCAGAGAAAGGCCCTGGTTGTATCCACCACCACTTGACAACTTGACTTTCTAAATGCAGCGGTACCTTTATCAGACTCAAAGCCTGTGTCCCAAATGAACCCTTGTTCCCATAGGGCTGTGGTCAAAATCAGTGCACTATTTAGGGAATAGGCTGCCATTGGGGATGCAGTACCCACCTCCATTAGAGGGTAAGTAACGAGGGGGTGGACATGTTGTCCTCCAATACAGGGCCCCCTGCTTCTCTCTCTCTCTCTCTAATCCCTGGTCTCCAGTGATGGCAGTTCCCACTAGGGATTAAAATGAGTAACCGGGATCCTGGGACTGTCCCAGGAACCCTCCTCACGTTTTCCCCCAAAAAATGGAATGGCAAGACCCAGCAACAATTGCGACCTGGCCAAGATAAAGCAAAGCAGTTCGACAGATACAACGACACAGAGTTACACATGGAGTAAAACAAACATACAGTCAATAATACAGTATAAACAAGTCTATATACGATGAGAGCAAATGAGGTGAGAAGGGAGGTAAAGGCAAAAAAAGGCCATGGTGGCAAAGTAAATACAATATAGCAAGTAAAACACTGGAATGGTAGTTTTGCAATGGAAGAATGTGCAAAGTAGAAATAAAAATAATGGGGTGCAAAGGAGCAAAATACATAAATAAATAAAATACAGTAGGGAAAGAGGTAGTTGTTTGGGCTAAATTATAGGTGGGCTATGTACAGGTGCAGTAATCTGTGAGGTGCTTAAAGGTAGTGAGGGAGATAAGTGTTTCCAGTTTCAGAGATTTAGTTTGTTCCAGTCATTGGCAGCAGAGAACTGGAAGGAGAGGCGGCCAAAGAAATAATTGTTTTGGGGGATGACTAGAGAGATATACCTGCTGGAGCGTGTGCTACAGGTGGGAGATGCTATGGTGACCAGCGAGCTGAGATAAGGGGGGACTTTACCTAGCAGGGTCTTGTAGATGACATGGAGCCGGTGGGTTTGGCGATGAGTATGAAGCGAGGGCCAGCCAACGAGAGAGTACATGGAGGTTTAATACCCTGACCTAGTGAGATATACATGGAGGAGGTTTAATATCCTGACCTAGTGAGATATACATGGAGGAGGTTTAATATCCTGACCTAGTGAGATATACATGGAGGAGGTTTAATATCCTGACCTAGTGAGATAGTGTCATGTATTGTCATATATACATGGAGGAGGTTTAATATCCTGACCTAGTGAGATATACATGGAGGAGGTTTAATATCCTGACCTAGTGAGATATACATGGAGGGAGGTTTAATATCCTGACCTAGTGAGATATACTGTCATGTATTGTCATATATTGTCATGTCTTGTCCCTGTGCTTTCTCTTCTATTCGTTTCCCCCTGCTGGTCTTATTAGGTTTCTATCCCTCTCTCTCTCTATCCCTCTCTCTATCCCTCTATCCCTCTCTCTCTCTATCCCTTTCTTATCCCTCTCTCTTTCTATCGTTCCGTTCCTTCTCCCAGCTGTTCCTCATTCTCCTAACGACCTCGTTTACTCTTTCACACCCGTCCCCTATTTTGCCCTCTGATTAAGTCTCTATTTTCTCTCTGTTTCTGCTTCTGTCCTTGTCGGATCCTTGTTTGCTGTTTACTGTGTTCTTGTTCCGTCCTGTTGTGTTTTGCCTATCATCAGATGCTGCGTGTGAGCAGGTGTCTCTGTCAGCTACGGCCGCGCCTACCCGAAGGGACCTGCAGTCGGTTGCCGCTTATCCTGCAATTCCCCTCTACTACTAGAGGATTTCTGTTATCCCCTTTGGACATTTCCTGTAAAGGATTGAGGATTATGTTATTTCTGTTTGGACTTAAATAAACTCAGTTTCTGTTAAG
>NW_025746916.1:0-22500 GCF_021184085.1 Oncorhynchus gorbuscha
CAGTACTGGGCTATTTACCTAAAGAATCCCAATGTGCTGGCAGGGCACGCGGGAGACTGGGGTTCAAGTCCCCAACAGGGAGGAAGGAGTAGACTGTCCTTGTAAATTAGAATTTGTTGACTTGCGTAGTAAAATAAGTTACGCTAAGAGCATAACATTTATACACCCTAATTTTCTAATTCTAGTCCAACCAATACCCAAACCGAGATTACGTTCAAATAACAATCTTATTCATTTATGAAAACCAGTCCTCATGCTTGTCTCAGAGCAGTGTGAAACAGTGCTAAAATAGTTGTAGGCTTTTGCTTCTAACTTCAATATTCTCTTTAAATTACCTATCCCACTTTTAACAGCACTTGACTCAACACTAGTGAGACTCATATCTCCTACAGTATATCGAAAAATATGACGTGACTCTCCGCGAATAATTACATGTAGAGGATTGGAGGATAGTTCTGTAATTCAGTGATATTTATTCCCATAGTAATTCATTATGGATCAATAACTAAATAAAGATCAGCATTTTGAAAGTGTTTTTATTATTTGTATTAATGAAAGCATAAAGCATAAACCATTAGTTACATTGTTTTAGTTTGAACCTGCAGACTGACACTAAGAACGGGAACGTTGCTTTTTATTAGTGCAATGCCCCTTAAATATTTTGGAGATCGTTTACAAATCAGCAAGAAAAAGGCCATTCTTAAACATGGGGTGAGACATTGTTACTAATTTATTAAAAAAGCCTGTTTGTTATTTAGAATTATTTATTATTTTTTAGAGGGAGAAATGCATAGTCTTGGACTGTTGCGTCACTCAGGTGCTGTACAACGTGACCGGTCGGGTGTGGCCTACACTACTACTACTACTACTACTACTACTACTGTAACTACTACTACTACTGTAACTACTACTACTACTGTAACTACTACTACTACTGTAACTACTACTACTACTGTAACTACTACTGTAACTACCACTACCACTACCACTACCACTACTACAGTAAGATAAATGATCCTAACAAATGAAATAATATAAACCTTAGTGTAACAACAGTTTTAGTAAGTAATACTGAAGTCGTGCACAATTATCAGTTTCTATTTCAGTTTATGTCGCCCATTCATTGTCAGTTAGAGACATAGTAGGACCCAAAAGCATAATCAGTGGTCTAACTCCCCCTTGTGGTGTTCTGGAGCAATGAAGTGGTGATGCAGGGTACCGTACTAAACGACAAAAGGAGAAACCACTGTTCTATTGTCCCCTAACAGCATAATATCTCCTCTTTTGTCCTCTGTTGTCCCCTAACAGCATAATATCTCCTCTTTTGTCCTCTGTTGTCCCCTAACAGCATAATATCTCCTCTTTTGTCCTCTGTTGTCCCCTAACAGCATAATATCTCTTTTGTCCTCTGTTGTCCCCTTATGCTATTCTCATGTATGCCATATTATCTCCCTCTCTCCCCCAGCAAGACCAGCTGTACACGTGGGCAGCGGTCAGCCAGCCCCCCCACTCCAGGGAACACTTTGAGGGCCGGGCCCCCCTCCCTGGGCACCTGAAGACCCTGTGGCCCCCACCCAGACCTGTGGGAGAAGATAGACCAGGCCTCATGTACACCGAGGAGGGTAGGGGCCCTCACCACATCCATATAGATACTATTATACTGTAGAGACTAGATCTGAAACAGCTAACTACTGTAACAGACCAGGTCTCATGTACACCGAGGAGGGTAGGGGCCCTCACCACATCCATATAGATAGTATTATACTGTAGAGACTAGACCTGAAACGGCTAACTACTGTAACAGACCAGGTCTCATTACACATTGTTACACGTTCTACCAAGGTGGGAAGGTGCCCTCATCAAAACAGTTACGAACTTCAGACTGTTGTACTTGTTTTCTCCTTTAACTCTCACTAGCGCTGATTTTGCAGATGGAGTCTAGAAACATTAACTTCCTTAGCCATGGTGGAGAGCTCGTAGCCTCGTCCCTTAGCCAGGGTGGAGAGCTCGTAGCCTCGTCCCTTAGCCAGGGTGGAGAGCCCGTAGCCTCGTCCCTTAGCCAGGGCGGGGAGCCCGTAGCCTCGTCCCTTAGCCAGGGCGGGGAGCCCGTAGCCTCGTCCCTTAGCCAGGGCGGGGAGCCCGTAGCCTCGTCCCTTAGCCAGGGCGGAGAGCCCGTAGCCTCGTCCATTAGCCAGGGCGGAGGGGTCGTAGCCTCGTCCCTTAGCCAGGGCGGAGGGGGGAGGAGCCTCGTCCCTTAGCCAGGGCGGAGGGGTCGTAGCCTCGTCCCTTAGCCAGGGCGGAGGGGTCGTAGCCTCGTCCCTTAGCCAGGGCGGAGGGGTCGTAGCCTCGTCCCTTAGCCAGGGCGGAGGGGTCGTAGCCTCGTCCCTTAGCCAGGGCGGAGGGGTCGTAGCCTCGTCCCTTAGCCAGGGCGGAGGGGTCGTAGCCTCGTCCCTTAGCCAGGGCGGAGGGGTCGTAGCCTCGTCCCTTAGCCAGGGCGGAGGGGTCGTAGCCTCGTCCCTTAGCCAGGGCGGAGGGGTCGTAGCCTCGTCCCTTAGCCAGGGCGGAGGGGTCGTAGCCTCGTCCCTTAGCCAGGGCGGAGGGGTCGTAGCCTCGTCCCTTAGCCAGGGCGGAGGGTCGTAGCCTCGTCCCTTAGCCAGGGCGGAGGGGTCGTAGCCTCGTCCCTTAGCCAGGGCGGAGGGGTCGTAGCCTCGTCCCTTAGCCAGGGCGGAGGGGTCGTAGCCTCGTCCCTTAGCCAGGGCGGAGGGGTCGTAGCCTCGTCCCTTAGCCAGGGCGGAGGGGTCGTAGCCTCGTCCCTTAGCCAGGGCGGAGGGGTCGTAGCCTCGTCCCTTAGCCAGGGCGGAGGGGTCGTAGCCTCGTCCCTTAGCCAGGGCGGAGGGGTCGTAGCCTCGTCCCTTAGCCAGGGCGGAGGGGTCGTAGCCTCGTCCCTTAGCCAGGGCGGAGGGGTCGTAGCCTCGTCCCTTAGCCAGGGCGGAGGGGTCGTAGCCTCGTCCCTTAGCCAGGGCGGAGGGGTCGTAGCCTCGTCCCTTAGCCAGGGCGGAGGGGTCGTAGCCTCGTCCCTTAGCCAGGGCGGAGGGGTCGTAGCCTCGTCCCTTAGCCAGGGCGGAGGGGTCGTAGCCTCGTCCCTTAGCCAGGGCGGAGGGGTCGTAGCCTCGTCCCTTAGCCAGGGCGGAGGGGTCGTAGCCTCGTCCCTTAGCCAGGGCGGAGGGGTCGTAGCCTCGTCCCTTAGCCAGGGCGGAGGGGTCGTAGCCTCGTCCCTTAGCCAGGGCGGAGGGGTCGTAGCCTCGTCCCTTAGCCAGGGCGGAGGGGTCGTCCTCGTCCCTTAGCCAGGGCGGAGGGGTCGTAGCCTCGTCCCTTAGCCAGGGCGGAGGGGTCGTAGCCTCGTCCCTTAGCCAGGGCGGAGGGGTCGTAGCCTCGTCCCTTAGCCAGGGCGGAGGGGTCGTAGCCTCGGCTTTTGTTCTGGGCGGAGGGGTCGGGGTTGAGCTTCCTGCTTTATACCAGTGGTTTTAAGAGGACGTTGCCTCTGTGCCTTGATACATTTGACCAGCGTTAATTTAACCCAACAGTGTAGATTTAAGGAAAGACTTGTTTCTAATCTGGATCTCTTCTTTCCTGCTCTGATACCTTTAGAGGGCGAGGGTAAGTTACATTGTGAATGTGTTTCTGCATGGTCATTTAACTTTCTTTTTAGCCTTGCTCGGATGTGCTGTCTGTCTGTCTGTAGTCCCACATGCTATTGAAAGGGCCAAGGTTGCATAGCAACAATGAGTCAGTGCTTAGGCAGGCAAAAATGGATTGATATTCTGAGCACAGCTTTCCCCTCTCTGTCCCCCCGGACAAACATCCTGTCCCCCTGACAAACATCCTGCCCCCCTGAGCAAACATCCTGGGGTCCCCTGACAAACATCCTGTCCCCCCTAGACAAACATCCTGCCCCCCTGACAAACATCCTGTCCCCCCCCTGACAAACATCCTGCCCCCCCTGACAAACATCCTGCGGACAAACATCCTGCCCCCCTTAGCAAACATCCTGCCCTCCCCTATACAAACATCCTGCCCCCCTGACAAACATCCTGCCCCCCGGACAAACATCCTGCCCCCCCCCTGACAAACATCCTGTCCCCCTGACAAACATCCTGTCCCCCCTGACAAACATCCTGTCCCCCTGACAAACATCCTGTCCCCCTGACAAACATCCTGTCCCCCCTGACAAACATCCTGTCCCCCCTGACAAACATCCTGTCCCCCTGACAAACATCCTGGATCCCCCTGACAAACATCCTTCCCCCCCTGACAAACATCCTGTCCCCCCAAACATCTGTCCCTGAAAACATCCATTGTGAATGTGACAAACATCCTGTCCCCCTGACAAACATCATTTAACTTTCATTTAGCAGACGCTCCCAAAGTGCTGTCTTACAGTCATGTGTCCATACATTCTACGTATGGGTGGTCCCCTCGAACCCTGAGTCAGTGTTAGAAGCATGCTCTAAAAATGGCTATTGACAAACATCCTGTCCCCCCCTGACAAACATCCTGTCCCCCTGACAAACATCCTGTCCCCCTGACAAACATCCTGTCCCCCCCTGACAAACATCCTGTCCCCCTGACAAACATCCTGTCCCCCCTGACAAACATCCTGTCCCCCTGACAAACATCCTCCCCCTGACAAACATCCCTCCCCTGACAAACATCCTGTCCCCCCCCTGACAAACATCCTGTCCCCCCTGACAAACATCCTGTCCCCCCCTGACAAACATCCTGTCGCGTCCCTGACAAACATCCTGTCCCCCCTGACAAACATCCTGTCGCGTCCCCCTGACAAACATCCTGTCGCGTCCCCCTGACAAACATCCTGTCCCCCTGACAAACATCCTGTCCCCCCCTGACAAACATCCTGTCCCCCCCTGACAAACATCCTGTCCCCCCTGACAAACATCCTGTCCCCCCTGACAAACATCCTGTCCCCCTGACAAACATCCTGTCCCGTCCCCCTGACAAACATCCTGTCCCCCCCTGACAAACATCCTGTCGCGTCCCCCCCTGACAAACATCCTGTCCGTCCCCCCTGACAAACATCCTGTCGCGTCCCCCTGACAAACATCCTGTCGCGTCCCCCTGACAAACATCCTGTCGCGTCCCCCTGACAAACATCCTGTCCCCCCCTGACAAACATCCTGTCCCCCCCCTGACAAACATCCTGTCGCCCCCCTGACAAACATCCTGTCCCCCCTGACAAACATCCTGTCCCCCCTGACAAACATCCTGTCGCGTCCCCCTGACAAACATCCTGTCCCCCCCTGACAAACATCCTGTCGCCCCCCTGACAAACATCCTGTCGCGTCCCCCTGACAAACATCCTGTCCCCCCTGGCAAACATCCTGTCCCCCCCCTGACAAACATCCTGTCCCCCCCCTGGCAAACATCCTGTCCCCCCCTGACAAACATCCTGTCCCCCCCTGACAAACATCCTGTCGCGTCCCCCTGACAAACATCCTGTCCCCCCCTGGCAAACATCCTGTCGCGTCCCCCTGACAAACATCCTGTCGCGTCCCCCTGGCAAACATCCTGTCCGTCCCCCTGACAAACATCCTGTCCCCCCCTGACAAACATCCTGTGTCCCCTGGCAAACATCCTGTCCCCCCTGACAAACATCCTGTCGCGTCCCCCTGGCAAACATCCTGTCGTCCCCCTGGCAAACATCCTGTCGCGTCCCCCTGGCAAACATCCTGTCGCGTCCCCCTGGCAAACATCCTGTCGTCCCCCCTGACAAACATCCTGTCGCGTCCCCCTGACAAACACCCTGTCGCGTCCCCCCTGACAAACATCCTGTCGCGTCCCCCTGACAAACACCCTGTCGCGTCCCCCCTGACAAACACCCTGTCGTCCCCCTGACAAACACCCTGTCGCGTCCCCCTGACAAACACCCTGTCGCGTCCCCCTGACAAACACCCTGTCGCGTCCCCCTGACAAACATCCCTGTCGCGTCCCCCTGACAAACATCCTGTCGCGTCCCCCTGACAAACATCCCCCCCCCCCCGACATACCCCTGTCGCAAACAAACACCTGTCGCGTCCCCCTGACAAACATCCTGTCCGTCCCCCTGACAAACAAACACCTGTCGCGTCCCCCCGACAAACACCCTGTCGCGTCCCCCCGACAAACACCCTGTCGCGTCCCCCCGACAAACACCCTGTCGCGTCCCCCCGACAAACACCCTGTCGCGTCCCCCCGACAAACACCCTGTCGCGTCCCCCCGACAAACACCCTGTCCCCCCCTCACAAACATCCTGTCGCGTCCCCCTGACATACATCCTGTCCTTGCTGCTGAGTCTAACACCTAAAAGAAAACAGGCTGCTAGATGTATTGTTGCTTTCCCCCTAACTATTGGTTTGATAAGAGTCTAACACCTAAAAGAAAACAGGCTGCTAGATGTATTGTTGCTTTCCCCCTAACTATTGGTTTGATAATGAGTCTTTAGACAACTGTTGATGTTCACATTAAATGGCCATTTTCATTTCATTCTAAGAAACAGCATGATTGGACGGATTGTGAATTGAAGTAATCATTGTATCACATATCATCCAGTAGCATGTGGTCTAGTTGACCGTGCATGGTTGTGGTTGTATTCTGGTAGTGATTAGAACCAGTAGAAAGTGGTCTGGTCTAGTTGACCGTGCATGGTTGTGGTTGTATTCTGGTAGTGATTAGAACCAGTAGAAAGTGGTCTGGTCTAGTTGACCGTGCATGGTTGTGGTTGTATTCTGGTAGTGATTAGAACCAGTAGAAAGTGGTCTGGTCTAGTTGACCGTGCATGGTTGTGGTTGTATTCTGGTAGTGATTAGAACCAGTAGAAAGTGGTCTGGTCTAGTTGACCGTGCATGGTTGTGGTTGTATTCTGGTAGTGATTAGAACCAGTAGAAAGTGGTCTGGTCCCCCTGGTTGTATTCTGGTAGTGATTAGAACCAGTAGAAAGTGGTCTGGTCTAGTTGACCCATGGTTGTGGTTGTATTCTGGTAGTGATTAGAACCAGTAGAAAGTGGTCTGGTCTAGTTGACCGTGCATGGTTGTGGTTGTATTCTGGTAGTGATTAGAACCAGTAGAAAGTGGTCTGGTCTAGTTGACCGTGCATGGTTGTGGTTGTATTCTGGTAGTGATTAGAACCAGTAGAAAGTGGTCTGGTCTAGTTGACCGTGCATGGTTGTGGTTGTATTCTGGTAGTGATTAGAACCAGTAGAAAGTGGTCTGGTCTAGTTGACCGTGCATGGTTGTGGTTGTATTCTGGTAGTGATTAGAACCAGTAGAAAGTGGTCTGGTCTAGTTGACCGTGCATGGTTGTGGTTATATTCTGGTAGTGATTAGAACCAGTAGAAAGTGGTCTGGTCTAGTTGACCGTGCATGGTTGTGGTTGTATTCTGGTAGTGATTAGAACCAGTAGAAAGTGGTCTGGTCTAGTTGACTGCATGGTTGTGGTTGTATTCTGGTAGTGATTAGAACCAGTAGAAAGTGGTCTGGTCTAGTTGACCGTGCATGGTTGTGGTTGTATTCTGGTAGTGATTAGAACCAGTAGAAAGTGGTCTGGTCTAGTTGACCGTGCATGGTTGTGGTTGTATTCTGGTAGTGATTAGAACCAGTAGAAAGTGGTCTGGTCTAGTTGACCGTGCATGGTTGTGGTTGTATTCTGGTAGTGATTAGAACCAGTAGAAAGTGGTCTGGTCTAGTTGACCGTGCATGGTTGTGGTTGTATTCTGGTAGTGATTAGAACCAGTAGAAAGTGGTCTGGTCTAGTTGACCGTGCATGGTTGTGGTTGTATTCTGGTAGTGATTAGAACCAGTAGAAAGTGGTCTGGTCTAGTTGACCGTGCATGGTTGTGGTTGTATTCTGGTAGTGATTAGAACCAGTAGAAAGTGGTCTGGTCTAGTTGACCGTGCATGGTTGTGGTTGTATTCTGGTAGTGATTAGAACCAGTAGAAAGTGGTCTGGTCTAGTTGACCGTGCATGGTTGTGGTTGTATTCTGGTAGTGATTAGAACCAGTAGAAAGTGGTCTGGTCTAGTTGACCGTGCATGGTTGTGGTTGTATTCTGGTAGTGATTAGAACCAGTAGAAAGTGGTCTGGTCTAGTTGACCGTGCATGGTTGTGGTTATATTCTGGTAGTGATTAGAACCAGTAGAAAGTGGTCTGGTCTAGTTGACCGTGCATGGTTGTGGTTGTATTCTGGTAGTGATTAGAACCAGTAGAAAGTGGTCTGGTCTAGTTGACCGTGCATGGTTGTGGTTGTATTCTGGTAGTGATTAGAACCAGTAGAAAGTGGTCTGGTCTAGTTGACCGTGCATGGTTGTGGTTGTATTCTGGTAGTGATTAGAACCAGTAGAAAGTGGTCTGGTCTAGTTGACTGCATGGTTGTGGTTGTATTCTGGTAGTGATTAGAACCAGTAGAAAGTGGTCTGGTCTAGTTGACCGTGCATGGTTGTATTCTGGTAGTGATTAGAACCAGTAGAAAGTGGTCTGGTCTAGTTGATCTGGTAGTGATTAGAACCAGTAGAAAGTGGTCTGGTCTAGTTGACCGTGCATGGTTGTGGTTGTATTCTGGTAGTGATTAGAACCAGTAGAAAGTGGTCTGGTCTAGTTGACCGTGCATGGTTGTGGTTGTATTCTGGTAGTGATTAGAACCAGTAGAAAGTGGTCTGGTCTAGTTGACCGTGCATGGTTGTGGTTGTATTCTGGTAGTGATTAGAACCAGTAGAAAGTGGTCTGGTCTAGTTGACCGTGCATGGTTGTGGTTGTATTCTGGTAGTGATTAGAACCAGTAGAAAGTGGTCTGGTCTAGTTGACCGTGCATGGTTATATTCTGGTAGTGATTAGAACCAGTAGAAAGTGGTCTGGTCTAGTTGACCGTGCATGGTTGTATTCTGGTAGTGATTAGAACCAGTAGAAAGTGGTCTGGTCTAGTTGACCGTGCATGGTTGTGGTTGTATTCTGGTAGTGATTAGAACCAGTAGAAAGTGGTCTGGTCTAGTTGACCGTGCATGGTTGTGGTTGTATTCTGGTAGTGATTAGAACCAGTAGAAAGTGGTCTGGTCTAGTTGACCGTGCATGGTTGTGGTTGTATTCTGGTAGTGATTAGAACCAGTAGAAAGTGGTCTGGTCTAGTTGACCGTGCATGGTTGTGGTTGTATTCTGGTAGTGATTAGAACCAGTAGAAAGTGGTCTGGTCTAGTTGACCGTGCATGGTTGTGGTTGTATTCTGGTAGTGATTAGAACCAGTAGAAAGTGGTCTGGTCTAGTTGACCGTGCATGGTTGTGGTTGTATTCTGGTAGTGATTAGAACCAGTAGAAAGTGGTCTGGTCTAGTTGACCGTGCATGGTTGTGGTTGTATTCTGGTAGTGATTAGAACCAGTAGAAAGTGGTCTGGTCTAGTTGACCGTGCATGGTTGTGGTTGTATTCTGGTAGTGATTAGAACCAGTAGAAAGTGGTCTGGTCTAGTTGACCGTGCATGGTTGTGGTTGTATTCTGGTAGTGATTAGAACCAGTAGAAAGTGGTCTGGTCTAGTTGACCGTGCATGGTTGTGGTTGTATTCTGGTAGTGATTAGAACCAGTAGAAAGTGGTCTGGTCTAGTTGACCGTCATGGTTATATTCTGGTAGTGATTAGAACCAGTAGAAAGTGGTCTGGTCTAGTTGACCGTGCATGGTTGTATTCTGGTAGTGATTAGAACCAGTAGAAAGTGGTCTGGTCTAGTTGACCGTGCATGGTTGTGGTTGTATTCTGGTAGTGATTAGAACCAGTAGAAAGTGGTCTGGTCTAGTTGACCGTGCATGGTTGTGGTTGTATTCTGGTAGTGATTAGAACCAGTAGAAAGTGGTCTGGTCTAGTTGACCGTGCATGGTTGTGGTTGTATTCTGGTAGTGATTAGAACCAGTAGAAAGTGGTCTGGTCTAGTTGACCGTGCATGGTTGTGGTTGTATTCTGGTAGTGATTAGAACCAGTAGAAAGTGGTCTGGTCTAGTTGACCGTGCATGGTTGTGGTTGTATTCTGGTAGTGATTAGAACCAGTAGAAAGTGGTCTGGTCTAGTTGACCGTGCATGGTTGTGGTTGTATTCTGGTAGTGATTAGAACCAGTAGAAAGTGGTCTGGTCTAGTTGACCGTGCATGGTTGTGGTTGTATTCTGGTAGTGATTAGAACCAGTAGAAAGTGGTCTGGTCTAGTTGACCGTGCATGGTTATATTCTGGTAGTGATTAGAACCAGTAGAAAGTGGTCTGGTCTAGTTGACCGTGCATGGTTGTGGTTGTATTCTGGTAGTGATTAGAACCAGTAGAAAGTGGTCTGGTCTAGTTGACCCATGGTTATATTCTGGTAGTGATTAGAACCAGTAGAAAGTGGTCTGTCTAGTTGACCGTCCCTATCTGGTAGTGATTAGAACCAGTAGAAAGTGGTCTGGTCTAGTTGACCGTGCATGGTTGTATTCTGGTAGTGATTAATACCAGTAGCATGTTGTCTGGTCTAGTTGACTGCATTGTTGTATTCTGGTAGTGATTAATACCAGTAGAAAGTGGTCTGGTCTAGTTGACCGTGCATGGTTGTGGTTGTATTCTGGTTGTAATAATATAGAAGTATCCTGTCTCCCTACAGAACACCAGGCAGCCATCTTGGGGCTGAAGAGACATCAGAGGGAAGAAGTCCGCCAACTTCAGGTCAGTCATCCTAGTCCACCTAGTCTCCCTATCCTCCCTATCCTCCCTATCCTCCCTATCCTCCCTATCCTCCCTAGTCTCCCTAGTCTCCCTATCCTCCCTATCTCCCTAGTCTCCCTAGTCTCCCTATCCTCCCTAGTCTCCCTATCCTCCCTAGTCTCCCTAGTCTCCCTAGTCTCCCTAGTCTCCCTAGTCTCCCTAGTCTCCCTAGTCTCCCTAGTCTCCCTAGTCTCCCTAGTCTCCCTAGTCTCCCTATCTCCCTAGTCTCCCTATCCTCCCTATCCTCCCTATCCTCCCTATCCTCCCTATCCTCCCTATCCTCCCTATCCTCCCTATCCTCCCTATCCTCCCTATCCTCCCTATCCTCCCTATCCTCCCTATCCTCCCTATCCTCCCTATCCTCCCTATCTCCCTAGTCTCCCTAGTCTCCCTAGGCTCCCTAGGCCTCCCTATCCTCCCTATCCTCCCTATCCTCCCTATCCTCCCTATCCTCCCTATCCTCCCTATCCTCCCTAGTCTCCCTATCCTCCCTAGTCTCCCTATCCTCCCTAGTCTCCCTATTCTCAGACTAGGTTTGCAAAGTACCCGGTAAGATTTCCTAAATCAGTAGGGAATCATCCAACCCTACATGAGAGGTCCCTATCTATAGGACTGTACAGTCTTTCCCCTTTGGAGAGAATAGCATCATGAATAGCCCTCCTCCTCCTTCACCTGATTAACCACAAGGGGGCAGCATCCAACCCTACATGAGAGGTTATCTATAGGACTGTACAGTCTTTCCCTTTGGAGAGAATAGCATCATGAATAGCCCTGGCCTCCTTCACCTGATTAACCAAAAGGGGAAGCATCCAACCCTACATGAGAGGTTATCTATAGGACTGTACAGTCTTTCCCTTTGGAGAGAATAGCATCATGAATAGCCCTGGCCTCCTTCACCTGATTAACCACAAGGGGGCAGCATCCAACCCTACATGAGAGGTTATCTATAGGACTGTACAGGCTTTCCCTTTGGAGAGAATAGCATCATGAATAGCCCTGGCCTCCTTCACCTGATTAACCACAAGGGGGCAGCATCCACTAAGAGTTGTACTAGTTTAGTGGAATACTCTTAATAGCAGTTGTAAGTGAGGGTCTTGGTGTGTGTGGACCAGTATCTGGCAGACTCTGACCTCTCCCATGTGTATCTCTTATCTGTGTCTCCTGGAGATGCTTCTTGTTGTTGAAGTATTGTCCTTCTGAAAGCTGCCATCTTGTCCCATATGAAGTCATTTAGCTCCTCTACAAGAAGCCCTGCCTCTAACAAGAATACGTTGAATATAACATTGTCCTCCTTCTGGTTATAAAACAGTTAACATATTGCAGGTTTATATGAACACTGTTTTCCTCTTGCTCTCTGCCCCCCCTTACTCTCTGCCCCCCTCCCCCTCTCTTGCTCTCTGCCCCCCTTACTCTCTGCCCCCCCTCTCTTACTCTCTGCCCCCTCCCCCTCTCTTGCTCTCTGCCCCCCTTACTCTCTGCCCCCCCCTCTCTTCTCTGCTGCCCCCCTCTCTTACTCTCTGCCCCCCCCCTCTCTTACTCTCTGCCCCCCCCCCTCTCTTACTCTCTGCCCCCCCCTCTTACTCTCTGGCCCCCCCTCTCTGTCTCTCCAGGAGGAGTCAGTGCTGAAAACAGTGAAGCTGAAAGAGGAGCACGTCAATGTGATCCAGCAGTTAGAACAGACCATTGAGGACCTGCGGACTAAGATAGCTGAGCTGGAGGAACAGCACCCCCTGCTGGACATAGATATTATTAGCATTAAGGAGCCGGAGGCTGGTGTGGAGGGGGATCTGTACCGGGAGGTCTGTCATGTAGACCTACAGACTGAGGAGAGGATGGTGAAGGAGGTCTGTCATGTAGACCTACAGACTGAAGAGAGGATAGTGAAGGAGGTCTGTCATGTAGATCTACAGACTGAAGAGAGGATGGTGAAGGAGGTCTGTCATGTAGACCTACAGACTGAGGAGAGGATGGTGAAGGAGGTCTGCCATGTAGACCAACAGACTGACTGTCTCCTGAGTTGTCTGGAGGCCAAGTCTGTCCAGACGTCACCTATGGAGGAAAGCTATAAGTTTAAAGTGCCTTTACCGGACCAGATGCCACCCTTGTTTGTGAACAAGGCTGGAGGAGAGTCCTCTTCGTCTTCCTCCTGTCCCCTGAAACTCCCCCCAGAACTGGCCCTGTCCCTACCCATACCCTTCTCCCCCAAGGTCGCACCAGCATTTGTCTGTACGTGCCAACAGCAGCCGAGTGGCATTAAACCCCCACCCCCACCTCCTTTACCTGGTCACTCCATGGCTCCTCCTCCACCACCACCTCTACCAGGGGGTGCAATGCCTCCACCACCTCCTCCACCTCTACCAGGGGGTGCAATGCCTCCACCACCTCCTCCACCTCCTCTACCAGGGGGTGCAATGCCTCCACCACCTCCTCCACCTCCTCTACCAGGGGGTGCAATGCCTCCACCACCTCCTCCACCTCCTCTACCAGGGGGTGCAATGCCTCCACCACCTCCACCAGGGGGTGCAATGCTCCTCCCACCTCCTCTACCAGGGGGTGCAATGCCTCCACCTCCTCTACCAGGGGGTGCCTCCACCTCCTCCACCTCCTCTACCAGGGGGTGCGATGCCCCCACCACCCCCTCCTCTCCCTGGCATGGGGATGGCACCTCCACCCCCTCCCTTACCTGGGATGATAGGGATGGGCCCTCCCCCACCCCCTCCACCATTACCTGGGATGGGAGGACCTCCTCCTCCTCCTCCTCCTCCTCCTGGCTGTGGCCCTCCTCCACCATGTGCCCTAGGCTCCCTGGTCCCTCCGTTGCCCATGGGACTGTATGCTCTAGGCATGGCCCAGGAGAAACCCCCCCGGAAAGGAGTGGTGGAGCCCCCCAGACCCATGAAACCTCTCTACTGGACCAGGATACAGCTCAACTCAGCTCAACACAAAAAGTAATCAATCAATTAAATGTATTTAACAAGACATTTGTTTTATTTCAGCAGTTGTTTCTAAAGCTTTATGCTAAAAAGCTATCATATGATGACAGCTATGCTAGTTACATAAACATCTGGACCTGTATTGACAAAGGCTTTAGAGAACGAGTGGTGATCTAGGATCAGGTCATAGTCTCAGTAGGAGTGGTGATCTAGGATCAGGTCATAGTCTTAGTAGGAGTGGTGATCTAGGATCAGGTCATAAAGAGTCTCGGTAGTCTCTAGGATCAGGTCAGTCTCGGTAGGAGTCTAGGATCAGGTCATAAAGAGTCTCAGTAGGATCTAGGATCAGGTCATAAAGAGTCTCAGTAGGATCAGGTCAGGTCATAAGAGTCTTAGTCCCACTTCATTATGATTAAAGATGGAAAACTGTTAGGGATGGCTAACTGCTACTGTTAGGGATAACTGGCTAGCTGCTACTGTTAGGGCTAACTGGCTAGCTGCTACTGTTAGGGCTAACTGGCTAGCTGCTACTGTTAGGGCTAACTGGCTAGCTGCTACTGTTAGGGCTAACTGGCTAGCTGCTACTGTTAGGGCTAACTGGCTAGCTGCTACTGTTAGGGCTAACTGGCTAGCTGCTACTGTTAGGGCTAACTGGCTAGCTGCTACTGTTAGGGATAACTGGCTAGCTGCTACTGTTAGGGCTAACTGGCTAGCTGCTACTGTTAGGGCTAACTGGCTAGCTGCTACTGTTGATAGGGCTAACTGGCTAGCTGCTACTGTTAGGGCTAACTGGCTAGCTGCTACTGTTAGGGGCTAACTGGCTAGCTGCTACTGTTGATAGGGCTAACTGGCTAGCTGCTACTGTTAGGGATAACTGGCTAGCTGACTGTTAGGGCTGTTAGGGCTAACTGGCTAGCTGCTACTGTTGATGGCTACTGGGGGCTAGCTGCTACTGTTGGCTATGTTAACTGGCTAACTGCTGATGTTAGGGCTAACTGGCTAGCTGCTACTGTTAGATGGGGCTAGCTGCTACTGTTGATGGGCTAGCTGCTACTGTTGATGGGGCTAGCTGGCTAGCTGCTACTGTTGATGGGGCTAGCTGGCTAACTGCTACTGTTGATGGGGCTAGCTGCTACTGTTGATGGGGCTAGCTGCTACTGTTGATGGGGCTAGCTGGCTACTGTTGATGGGGCTAGCTGGCTACTGTTGATGGGGCTAGCTGGCTGGCTACTGTTGATGGGGCTAGCTGGCTGGCTACTACTGTTAGCCAGCCACTACTGTTAGCCAGCCAGATAGCCATGAAGAATAGAGCTTTGTAGGTCTAGCTACCCACAAATAATCTGGAACATTTCTGGGATCTTTGAGTAAAGATCCAACAGTCACAACCTCACTAACTCTTCCCTCATCCTAGAGAGGTGAGCACGTCGCTGGTCTGGGACAAGATACAGGAGCCTGATGTGAACTTTGAGGAGTTCGTAGAGCTGTTCTCCAAGACTGCTGTGAAGGAGAAGAAGAAACCCCTGTCAGATACCATCACCAAGTCTAAAGCCAAACAGGTGAGATCAGATACCCTCCCCTATTTACCCCTGTCAGGTCCCAGTGCCCCCTGTCCTATCCTCCTGTCCTGTTCCAGTGCCGCCTGTCCTATCATCCAGTCCTATCCTCCTGTCTAATTGTCCAATCACCCTCATGTTTATGTAGTTCTCCTACATTTCATCCTTCCGGCTGTTCTGTTGTTCTCCTTCAGTTGAACTGTCTGGGTTCTGGGGGTTTCTACTGAACTGGGAATATTCTGGGTTCTGGGGGTTTCTACTGAACTGGGAATATTCTGGGTTCTGGGGTTTCTACTGAACTGGGAATATTCTGGGTTCTGGGGGTTCTACTGAACTGGGAATGTCTGGGGTGGTTTCTACTGACCTGGGAACTGTCTGGGGGAGGGGTTCTACTGACCTGGGAACTGTCTGGGGGAGGGGTTCTACTGACCTGGGAACTGTCTGGGGGGGGGGTTCTACTGACCTGGGAATATTCTGGGTTCTGGGGTTTCTACTGAACTGGGAATGTCTGGGGTGGTTTCTACTGACCTGGGAACTGTCTGGGGGGAGGGGGTTCTACTGACCTGGGAACTGTCTGGGGGAGGGGGTTCTACTGACCTGGGAACTGTCTGGGGGAGGGGTTCTACTGACCTGGGAACTGTCTGGGGGGGGGGTTCTACTGAACTGGGAATATTCTGGGTTCTGGGGTTTCTACTGACCTGGGAACTGTCTGGGGGGTTCTACTGACCTGGGAACTGTCTGGGGGCTTCTACTGACCTGGGAACTGTCTGGGGGCTTCTACTGACCTGGGAACTGTCTGGGGGAGGGGGTTCTACTGACCTGGGAACTGTCTGGGGGAGGGGTTCTACTGACCTGGGAACTGTCTGGGGGGGGTTCTACTGACCTGGAAACTGTCTGGGGGGGGGGGTTCTACTGACCTGGGAACTGTCTGGGGGGCTCCTACTGACCTGGGAACTGTCTGGGGGGCTTCTACTGACCTGGGAACTGTCTGGGGGGGGGGTTCTAGTGACCTGGGAACTGTCTGGGGGGGGGGTTTCTACTGACCTGGGAACTGTCTGGGGGGGGGGTTCTACTGACCTGGGAACTGTCTGGGGGAGGGGGTTCTACTGACCTGGGAACTGTCTGGGGGAGGGGGTTCTACTGACCTGGGAACTGTCTGGGGGAGGGGGTTCTACTGACCTGGGAACTGTCTGGGGGGGGGGGTTCTACTGAACTGGGAATATTCTGGGTTCTGGGGTTTCTACTGACCTGGGAACTGTCTGGGGGGGGGGTTCTACTGACCTGGGAACTGTCTGGGGGGCTCCTAATGACCTGGGAACTGTCTGGGGGGCTTCTACTGACCTGGGAACTGTCAGGGGGAGGGGGTTCTACTGACCTGGGAACTGTCTGGGGGGCTTCTACTGACCTGGGAACTGTCTGGGGGGGGGGGGGGGGTTCTACTGACCTGGGAAACTGTCTGGGGGGGGGGTTCTACTGACCTGGGAACTGTCTGGGGGGGTTCCTACTGACCTGGGAACTGTCTGGGGGCTTCTACTGACCTGGGAACTGTCTGGGGGGGCTAGTGACCCTGGGAACTGTCTGGGGGGCTCAGTCCTGGGAACTGTCTGGGGGGGGGGCTTCACTGACCTGGGAACTGTCTGGGGGAGGGTTCTACTGACCTGGGAACTGTCTGGGGGTTCTACTGACCTGGGAACTGTCTGGGGGAGGGTGTGACCTGGGAACTGTCTGAGGGGGGTTCAGTGACCTGGGAACTGTCTGGGGATCTAAACCTGGGAACTGTCTGGGGATCAGTTGGGAACTGTCTGGGGGGCTTTACTGACCTGGGAACTGTCTGGGGGATTTCCTGGAAACTTCTGACTGTCCTGGAAACTGTCTGGGGGGTTCTAGACCTGGAAATCATGTGATTAAAGGTCAGTCCTGGCTCAGTTCTCCAGGATCAGTCCTGGCTTACTGACTGTCCTCCTGAGAGAAATCAGTCCTGGCTCGGTCTGAGGATCAGTCCTGGCTCGGTCTGAGGATCAGTCCTGGCTCGGTCTGAGGATCAGTCCTGGCTCGGTCTGAGGATCAGTCCTGGCTCGGTCTGAGGATCAGTCCTGGCTCGGTCTGAGGATCAGTCCTGGCTCGGTCTGAGGATCAGTCCTGGCTCGGTCTGAGGATCAGTCCTGGCTCGGTCTGAGGATCAGTCCTGGCTCGGTCTGAGGATCAGTCCTGGCTCGGTCTGAGGATCAGTCCTGGCTCGGTCTGAGGATCAGTCCTGGCTCGGTCTGAGGATCAGTCCTGGCTCGGTCTGAGGATCAGTCCTGGCTCGGTCTGAGGATCAGTCCTTTTGATCAGGGCCCAATGTAAGGAACAGGGTGCCATTGTGGAGGCAGACCATGTAGCCCAGTCTAACCATCTAAACCATGTTCAGATGATGTGATTTCATCTGAGCTCCGCAGAGCTTGTTGTTTTGACAGGCCGTTCAATCACACTGTGTTTTGACTGGAGTAGGAGAACGAGGATCTGTCATCAATAAAGAACAACGCTACAGCTATAGGGAAGCCCACATGGAGACACACACCGGTCTGTAGCTTATCTGAGCAGTCCTGGCCTGTATAGTGTGGCTCTGAGGTTTCGGTCCCGGCCCGTATAGTCTGAGGGTTCCGGTCCCGGCCCGTATAGGCTGAGGGTCCCGGCCCGTATAGGCTGAGGGTCCCGGCCCGTATAGGCTGAGGGTCCCGGCCCGTATAGGCTGAGGGTCCCGGCCCGTATAGGCTGAGGGTCCCGGCCCGTATAGGCTGAGGGTCCCGGCCCGTATAGGCTGAGGGTCCCGGCCCGTATAGGCTGAGGGTCCCGGCCCCGGCCCGTATAGGCTGAGGGTTCCGGTCCCGGCCCGTATAGGCTGAGGGTCCCGGCCCGTATAGGCTGAGGGGGTCCCGGCCCGTATAGGCTGAGGGTCCCGGCCCGTATAGGCTGAGGGTCCCGGCCCGTATAGGCTGAGGGTTCCGGTCCCGGCCCGTATAGGCTGAGGGTTCCGGTCCCGGCCCGTATAGGCTGAGGGTTCCGGTCCCGCCCGTATAGGCTGAGGGTTCCGGTCCCAGTTATTAAATATTGCTATTTAAAATACTATTTTCCTGAGCCAATCTTTTTTTATGTCTTTTAATGATGGAACGGCGTCACTTTTCTCCTAAAGTTGTCTTGTGGTTGGACCTAAATCTGGAGGCTATTTGAATTACCAAATAAAGTGTTTAGGGAATTTTAATGTTGTTTCAGCGATTTGACCTGAAATACTCTGGTAAAGAATCTTTAACTTTGAAGTCGTCTCAGTCCCATAGAGAATGATTGCAGTTCACGGTCCGTGTTTTAAAACGTTTCCTTAGATGCTGATTGGACTAAATGCTATCCTTTATCCCCTGCTAGCTGCCGGAGGTTACCGAGGAAACCATTTCATTTTAATTAACATTGTTTTCTTTCGTTTTTAATTCCGGTCGTTGTGCCAGCTATAGGAAGTGTTTCCGTTGGGATTTTATCAAATTGTTTTGCAGTTTTAGTCAGATTTGAAGACCTGTTTTAAGGAACCTGATTTTACGTTAAGAGGAAAAAGGCTGAGGATTAAATGAGGGCTACATGTTAATGTGATATGTGTGAAATGCCTGTGCTGATGAGGATTAAATGAGGGCTACATGTTAATGTGATATGTGTGAAATGCCTGTGCTGATGAGGATTCAATGAGGGCTACATGTTAATGTGATATGTGTGAAATGCCTGTGCTGATGAGGATTCAATGAGGGCTACATGTTAATGTGATATGTGTGAAATGCCTGTGCTGATGAGGATTAAATGAGGGCTACATGTTAATGTGATATGTGTGAAATGCCTGTGCTGATGAGGATTCAATGAGGGCTACATGTTAATGTGATATGTGTGAAATGCCTGTGCTGATGAGGATTCAATGAGGGCTACATGTTAATGTGATATGTGTGAAATGCCTGTGCTGATGAGGATTCAATGAGGGCTACATGTTAATGTGATATGTGTGAAATGCCTGTGCTGATGAGGATTAAATGAGGGCTACATGTTAATGTGATATGTGTGAAATGCCTGTGCTGATTTCATAGGCCAGTTGGCTCAGAGAACACACAGACTGTTTTATATGTAATGCCACTACGATTTGGTTTTATTGAAAAGCCTGATAATATTTACTTTAAATGAATTGAATAAATATGCTGTTATTTATTTTAGGGACATATCATGGTAAAAGTTTTAAGAGAATTTTAGTCAATCCATTCATTTTGTTTTCAGGGGTTTCATTCACCAAACCCCCCTTATCAAAGTAGGTATAGTTACATACACTGGTAACAATATGGTTTTACCTCATCAATGATCTGAGATGAAGCCCCCCCCCCTATCAAAGTAGGTATAGTTACATACACTGGTAACAATATGGTTTCACCTCATCAATGATCTGAGATGAAGCCCCCCTTATCAAAGTAGGTATAGTTACATACACTGGTAACAATATGGTTTTACCTCATCAATGATCTGAGATGAAGCCCCCCTTATCAAAGTAGGTATAGTTACATACACTGTGGTAACAATATGGTTTTACCTCATCAATGATCTGAGATGAAGCCCCCCTTATCAAAGTAGGTATAGATACATACACTGGTAACAATATGGTTTTACCTCATCAATGATCTGAGATGAAGCCCCCCTTATCAAAGTAGGTATAGTTACATACACTGGTAACAATATGGTTTTACCTCCTCAATGATCTGAGATGAAGCCCCCCTTATCAAAGTAGGTATAGTTACATACACTGTGGTAACAATATGGTTTTACCTCATCAATGATCTGAGATTAAGCCCCCCTTATCAAAGTAGGTATAGTTACATACACTGGTAACAATATGGTTTTACCTCATCAATGATCTGAGATGAAGCCCCCCTTATCAAAGTAGGTATAGTTACATACACTGTGGTAACTATGGTTTCACCTCATCAATGATCTGAGATGAAGCCCCTTTGTTTCCTCTTTCCATTGGTCTAACCCCAGTCTGATGTCATCACTGATGATGTCAGCACCTCTCTGGCTCCTAACTGGCTGTGTGGAATTTAAAGAGACAGTCACTTCTGTTTACCGTGTGTCGCCCAATTCACATTTGACCGACTGTAATGGTCACAGACGTCAGACCAGGTGCCATTTTCTTTCTCCTTTTAAGCATCGGAGTAAGGGCTGTTCTAGGATCAGGTTCTCCCCTGACCAAGTACACACCGGGTGGTAGAGCGAGAGAAGGTGACGTACACACGGGTCATGTGTTGACTCTCTGAAGGGGAATGTTTATGTCCGAACGTAATCGACTACTGTTAGATGGAGAATGTTTCCCAGCCACTGACGCAGGATACCAGGCAGACCGACGTGGCGCTGAATCGCAGTGGAAAACTGTCCATTGTCTTGAGTTTCTGATCAAAATCAGACAACACAAGCTAAAAACAATGTTTTAAACGTTCTTGGTCTTCGGGGGAAACACAGTAAACACACACTGTTCCAGTCTCTACACAGTAAACACACACTGTTCCAGTCTCTACACAGTAAACACACACTGTTCCAGTCTCTACACCGTAAACACACACTGTTCCAGTCTCTACACCG
The DNA here is from genome assembly GCF_021184085.1 of Oncorhynchus gorbuscha. NCBI lineage: Eukaryota > Metazoa > Chordata > Actinopteri > Salmoniformes > Salmonidae > Oncorhynchus > Oncorhynchus gorbuscha. The sequence goes on from NW_025746916.1 coordinate 20,875, forward strand.
TAAACACACACTGTTCCAGTCTCTACACCGTAAACACACACTGTTCCAGTCTCTACACAGTGAACACACACTGTTCCAGTCTCTACACAGTAAACACACACTGTTCCAGTCTCTACACAGTAAACACACACTGTTCCAGTCTCTACACAGTAAACACACACTGTTCCAGTCTCTACACCGTAAACACACACTGTTCCAGTCTCTACACCGTAAACACACGCTGTTCCAGTCTCTACACAGTAAACACACGCTGTTCCAGTCTCTAGACAGTAAACACACGCTGTTCCAGTCTCTACACAGTAAACACACACTGTTCCAGTCTCTACACCGTAAACACACACTGTTCCAGTCTCTACACCGTAAACACACACTGTTCCAGTCTCTACACCGTAAACACACACTGTTCCAGTCTCTACACCGTAAACACACACTGTTCCAGTCTCTACACCGTAAACACACACTGTTCCAGTCTCTACACCGTAAACACACACTGTTCCAGTCTCTACACCGTAAACACACACTGTTCCAGTCTCTACACCGTAAACACACACTGTTCCAGTCTCTACACCGTAAACACACACTGTTCCAGTCTCTACACCGTAAACACACACTGTTCCAGTCTCTACACCGTAAACACACACTGTTCCAGTCTCTACACCGTAAACACACACTGTTCCAGTCTCTACACAGTAAACACACACTGTTCCAGTCTCTACACCGTAAACACACACTGTTCCAGTCTCTACACCGTAAACACACACTGTTCCAGTCTCTACACCGTAAACACACACTGTTCCAGTCTCTACACAGTAAACACACACTGTTCCAGTCTCTACACAGTAAACACACACTGTTCCAGTCTCTACACAGTAAACACACTGTTCCAGTCTCTACACAGTAAACACACGCTGTTCCAGTCTCTACACAGTAAACACACGCTGTTCCAGTCTCTACACAGTAAACACACGCTGTTCCAGTCTCTACACCGTAAACACACACTGTTCCAGTCTCTACACCGTAAACACACACTGTTCCAGTCTCTACACCGTAAACACACACTGTTCCAGTCTCTACACAGTAAACACACACTGTTCCAGTCTCTACACAGTAAACACACACTGTTCCAGTCTCTACACAGTAAACACACACTGTTCCAGTCTCTACACAGTAAACACACACTGTTCCAGTCTCTACACAGTAAACACACACTGTTCCAGTCTCTACACAGTAAACACACACTGTTCCAGTCTCTACACAGTAAACACACACTGTTCCAGTCTCTACACAGTAAACACACACTGTTCCAGTCTCTACACAGTAAACACACACTGTTCCAGTCTCTACACAGTAAACACACACTGTTCCAGTCTCTACACAGTAAACACACAGGTCACTGTGGGTTCCTCTCTCCCTCTCCTAGTAGACCTCCTAGTAGACCTGGCCTGTGTGAGGTCACTGTGGGTTCCCCTTTCTCTCTCCTAGTAGACCTGGCCTGTGTGAGGTCACTGTGGGTTCCCCTCTCTCTCTCTCCTAGTAGACCTGGCCTGTGTGAGGTCACTGTGGGTTCCCCTCTCTCTCTCTCTCCTAGTAGACCTGGCCTGTGAGGTCACTGTGGGTTCCTCTCTC